>NW_020957266.1:45550-49645 GCF_003031625.1 Empidonax traillii | reverse complement strand
CGGGGCCGGGGCGGCGGCGGCGCTTTGGGGGGACCCTTGCGGGGCTGGTGCTGGTCCCCCCGGCTCCTCGGCAGCCCCGGGGGCGAGCGGGGCGGGCGTCTCGGGGGGCGGCAGGTTGAAGTTCTCCCCGAATTCGGCTTCAAATTGTCGGATGAGCTCTTCCAACTTGTCATCCACCATGATGGGAGCCGAGGTGGCCGGCGCGGGGGCGGCCGGCGCTTCCTCCGAGCCCGCCGGCGCCGAGTGAATTTGGGGGCCCCCGCCTGGGGCACCCCTTTCCTGAGAGTCGGGAGCCGGGGGGACGCCGCCGGGGGGGTTGGGTGGCGGGGGGCATGCGGCGGGCTGGGGTAGTGCAAGAGGCTGGTGCGGGAAGGCCGATGGCGGCGGCGGCGGGTCCGTTTGCATTTCCTCGGCGGGGGGTTCGGCGGGGGGTTCGGCGGGCGCCCGAAACCCCTCCAGGCTGATCTGCCAGAGGGGTGGGAAGAGCGGCTGCGAGTCCTTCTGCTTCGCCTTCTTGATCTGCACTTGCTTGCGGAGAGGTTTGGTCGGGGGAGGCTTCTCGGGCGGCATTTTCTTCTTCTTCTCTTTGGGCTGCTTTTCGAAAGGTTTGGGGGGCGCGGCCGGGGTGCCAGGGGCCCACCATCCTCCTGGCCGCTCCGGGGGAGCTGCTGCCGCCAGGTTTTGTTCGAGGAAGAGGCTGCGCTTGTGGTGGAGATGCTGCTGCAGGACCAGCTGTGTCTTCTTGTGCAGGTCGGGTTCGGGTGGCGTCGGCGGCAACGGGGGGCCACCCGGTGCCTCCTTGCTGGCCGCTCGCTCGGGGGGCTCTGTTTTGGGGGCCGTCACTTTGCCGGGGGTCGCTTCGGGTCTCTTGAAAGCCGCCTTGATGTAGTCGTCAGCGTTGCCCAGCAGCTGCTCCAGCTCTGCCATGGGGTCTCCAGCCCCCGCCGCCCCCTCGGCCTCCAGCCCCCACGGCGCTGAGAAGTTGCCCCGGGGAGGTGCCGCGCCGAAAAATGGCTCAGGTGCCGCCCCCGGCTCGGGCGGGTAGCGGGGCTCGTCCCCTCGCTGCCACGCGGCCCCCGGCGGGGCGAGGGGGCCCGGGCCGAAGGGGGTGGCAGGGGGTGGCGGGGGTGGCGGCGGCGGGGGCTGCCCATCGCCCGCAGGCTGGGGCAGGGCGGCCGAGAGCTGCGTGAGGGCCTCGATGGCGATGGCGGTTTGCAGGCTGATGTTCTTCTCCTTGGCGATGGTCAGCGCGCTCTGGGAAAAGGGGAGGCCGTCGGGCGGGCACGGCTCGGCGGCCTCAGGCACCGGCTGGGGGTCGATAGCACCTTCCTGTGGGGTGGGAGGGGGGATGGCAGCGGCGCGGGGCCGCGGGGACGCCAGTTCTTCGCCCAGAGCCGTCTTGATCTTCTGCTCCAGCCATTCCAGGTAGTCGGGGCACTCGGGGCCGTCGCAGTTGCAGTTGGGGGGCTTCACGCCGTGCTTGGCCAGCGCCAGGGCGGCCTTGAGGGCGTGCAGGTCCTCGCCCCTGGGCACGCCGTCCGCCACGCCCAGCCCGCCCCGGCTCATCTCCGAGTCGAACTTCTCGTACAGCAGCGACGGCGAGCCCGGCGGTGGGAGCCGGTAGGACGAGACGGCTTCGGCCACCGCCGAGAAGGCCACCAGGTTCCGGACGTCTTCCAGGTGGGCTTTGCCGGCGGCGGGCGGCTGGCCCGGCGACCACCCGCTGGGCTCCATCAGCGCGGTGCCCCCCGGCTCCGGCCGGCCCCCATTCACCAGGCTGAGCCCGCTGCCCTCGCTCAGCCGCCTTTCTTCCACATAATTAATTGGCCCTTCTTCCATTTGGCTTCTGCTGGGTCCATCAACCGCGTCACCCGCCGAACCTGTCTGCGAGGAGGGACAGAGGAGAGAGGTGAATTCACCCTCTGTGACCCACGTGCCATCACCCCCCAGCCTATTTTCTCCCTCTTTTTCCTTCAGTCCCCTGTTCCCCATCTCTTTTTCAGACCCAGGGGATGAAGAGGCAGATGAGCCACGTGAAAAACTAATTGCTGGGGGCAAAGCCAGGCGGGGTTTGCCCGGCTGAGTAAGGACCAGCTCGGTTCAGAAGGCGCTCGCTTTCCACCCACGCCCCCACCCCGCCACCCGCTTTCAAAATTGCTCACGGGGAGGTTCGGGATTTCCATCGCCATCCTGGCTCCGGTGACACAGTTTGCACTGGTGAAGGAAGCGGCACGGGGAGGGAGAGGGGGGGTTTTTTTGGCCCTGTGCCCTGTGTAAACATCCTGGCCGGGAGCAGCCGGCCTTTGCCGGGGGCCGCAGCACGGCAGGAAGCTGCCAGAGTTGGCTACGCCAGTGCCAGGGGCTGCTTTCACCTCGAATAACCCGGTGTCTGTATCAACACGGCCGGCCAGGGCCCCCCGGCAGCGCCAGCAGCGCCGGCAGCACCGGTTGCGTGCCAGGGACAGACCAAACCCAGCCATCCACGCCGGGCACCCAGGGAGCCCATCTGGGATGCACACCCTGGTTAACACCTTCCCAGGGGTTCTGCCAGGGATGGGGGGTGTTTCTGTGCCCTGTGACTCCATCCCTGCTCAGCAGAGGGGATTTCGGTGCTCCGGCAGCCGGGCGCTGGCAGCGCGTGGAGAGCCCTTTGCCGATAACCAGGGGGAGCTTCCAGCAGGCTAAAAATACACCCCGGTCCGCTGGAAAAACCGTGCCAAAGCAAGCAAGGGCTGTGGGCAGAGCTTCCTGCCGCTGGATGGGGCCGGCACCGGCTCGTGGGAGGGAGCCGCGGCTCAGATTCAGAGAGGAGACCCCGAGTTACGAGTCACAGCTCCATGTTACAAGTTAGAGCTCCGAGTTACAAGAGTTACAACTCACAGCTCGGAGTAAGGGCTGGTGTCCAAGCCAGTTGTCCCCGTGGGGCTGTTGGTGTCGGGGCTGTGTTTAACCCCTCAACCACCGGCCCCACTGCCTTCCCCTTCGTGCTGAGAGCGTAAGTAGAGCCACACACGCTCGGATCCCACACCTGAGATAAGAACGCTGCTGACTCCGGCAAAACCCCAGTAAAAACCTTGGAGGAGCCACTCCCAGCACGATTCTATCCCCAAAAATCCCTCCTCCCCGCGGAGCAAGGGTGAAAACCCCCAGGGGGGGGCACAGCACAAACCACGGCGGCCCCGCTCTGGCACGGGGCTCACCCAGGTGCTGCCGTGGGTTTGGAGGGGCCGCGCTGCCCTCGAAGCATCTCCGGGAGCTGCGGGCAAAGGGACCGGTCCGGCAGGTCTGGGGAGAAAGTGCTTCGCCCCCGACGGAGCGCCCGGGCAGGGTGGGGACAACACAACACGCCTCCGCTCTACTCTGCAAAGCACGGCAGAAACAACCTCGCCCGTCTTTCCTACGCCGTCATCTTCCTCCTCCTCCCGCCCAGCCAAAGGGGATTTTCCCAAGCGGCTCGTTGGAGATAAACACCACGAGTCCTCTCCGAGAGCGCGGGGCGGGGGGACGCGCCGGGGCCCCCAAGTGTCACAGCGCTGACGCCACCCCGGGGAAATGATGACAAACCAGTTTGGCTCAGGGTGGGAGCGGCCGCCGGCACCCCCCGAGGGTCTTCCCGGGGGGAAGAACCTGCTGGGGAAGGGCAGGGGAAGCCCCAGAAAACAGCCGCGGGGCCAGGGAGGCACCCTGGGCTGCTCCATCCCATAAACCAGGTTATGGATGCGGGCTGGGGATGCAGGAAAATAGTTCACCGTGTGAATCCAAGGGAGGACTGAGAATTCCCAGATGCTCCTAAAGGGTTAACCCGAAAGCCACAACCATCCACAAATCAGTGGAGGAAAAAAAAAAAAACCATATATATAGATATATAAATATATAAAACATAATTATTTTTTCGTGCCTCTCTCATCCAGCTCCTTTTGTTCCCGGCCCCGTGGGCTGGGAGATGGAAAGACCTCGCGGCTTCCCCCCGAAAATCGATCTCCCTCCCCATCCCGACGCGCTCCACAGAAATCCCCCCCATCACTGCCCGTGGGCACCTATTTGACCCCTTTTCCCTGGAAAAAGTGCTGCCTGCCCAAACCTCCTCCCATTCAG
>NW_020957266.1:41048-44064 GCF_003031625.1 Empidonax traillii | reverse complement strand
CCCTATAGATCCTGCTCCCCTATAGATCCCACTGCCCTATAGATCCCTCTGCCCTACAGATTCCACTGCCCTATAGAACCCACTGCTCCACTGCCCTGTAGATCCTGCTGCCCTATAGATCCTGCTCCCCTATAGATCCCACTGCCCTATAGATCCCTCTGCCCTATAGACCCCACTGCCCTATAGATCCCACTGCGCTGTACATGCTATTGCCCTATAGGTCCTGCTCCCCTATAGATCCTGCAGCCCCACAGATCCCACTCCTCTATAGATCTGTCATATAGATCCCGCTGCCTACAGGTCCAGTGACCCAGATATCCAGCAATCTTATCTACCCAGCAATTATATATATATCCAGCAACCCTAAACACCAAAAACCTGTATATCCAGCAACCTTATATATCCAGCAGCCCTGTATGTCCAGTAGCCCTATATAATCAGCAATCTTGTACATCCAGCAAGAAATAATATCCATCAGTTTATATATTCAGCACCTTATATACTCCACAATCCCATATATCCAGCAGACCTTGAATCCAGCAACCCTAAACACTCAGCAGCCCTAAATATCCAAGTTCTGTATACCAAATCATGAGACCTATACATCCAACAACCCTATATGGCCAGCAGTCCACATATCCAGCAACTCTACACATACAGCAACCCCATCCATCCAGCAGCCCTAAACATCCAGGATTCCTATATAATCACCACTTTTACACATCCAGCAACCTGCACATCCAGTGACCCGATATCTTCAGCAACTCATTTCATCCAGCAACACATATATCCTACAGTCCCATATATCCAGCATCCCTAAACACTCAGCAACCCTGAATTCCTGAGTCCTGTATATCCAGCAACCTATACATCCTACAGGCCTATATGGCCAGGAACCTGAATCCAAATCTCAAAGCAGCCTCAAACCAACTCAAAAAACAGAGGACGAGCTAAATCCCACAGGGACATCCATCCATCCATCCATCCATCCATCTATCCATCCATCCATCCATCTATCCATCCATCCATCCTTCCAACAGCCCAAGCTGTTCCAAACCCTCTTTCCCCTCCTTATTTTTCCTCTTCCTCCCCGTTTTCCAAACTATTCCTTTCCACCTCCTTTCTGGGCTGTGCGAAACCCAAACTAAACCCCACACAGAGACGGGCTTAAATCCTTCACCTTCCCAAAACACGAATTCCCTCCACCAGGACCATGAAAATTCCCCAAATTAATATGCTGGAGATTTACTAAACCCCTTGTCCAGAGCTGCAGAGAACGGACGAACTCGGCGCACGCCAAGTGGCTCGGAAAACGCCGCCGGCAAAAAAAAAAACCGCTGGATTTGATTTCAAGTGCGGAATTTGGGAGCCGGGGGAAGGCGGGTGGGAATGCCAAGGTGTTCCCGGTGGCATTGGAGGGGGTCACGGGGCACCGTGTGCCGGGGCTGCAGCGAGGGCACGGCCGGGAGCTCCCGAGGTCAGCGGGAGCCACTGCCAGTGCCGGCACGGGCCGGCCAAGAGCTCCCTTGGCTGCCGGCCCCGCTCCGGTGGAGCCCGGCCAGCCCCGGCATCCCACTGCGGTTTCCCTCCTCTGGCAACAACCCCGGAGGATCCTCCGCCCGGATGGTGGGTTGGGGGGCACTGTGGGGGAATCCCGCAGAATCCCAGAGAATCCCAGAGCATCCCGAGGCCCTACAACAACCACCCACCCAGCTGGTGCCACCGAAGGGGTTTGATGGGAAGGGAACGCTGCCGGAATCAGGCGGGATCGACGCTCCTGGGGGGCACCGCCTCAAATCACCAGACCCCCAAGACACGAGAAACCCCTTTCCCAACCCCGAACCACTGCCACAGCCTCCCAGCGCTGGTGGGAGGAGAGCGGAGAGGAGCTGAATGACCTAAATCCACGCTCAACGCCCGTGGAAACGGAAAGCCAAGGAAACGTGGGAAGCCCGAGCGCGGAGCGGGAGCGGCGATGCCCCCGGCTCCCCCCGGTTGCCCCTGGTCGGGTACCCACCCGCGGTGCCGCTGCCTCCTGCCGCCGCGGGCGGCCACCGCTGCCTCTCCCGCCTTGTTTTCCAAGCTGTTTCCATGGCCCCAGCTGACCCCAGCGCTGGGGCTGAGCCGCTCGCTCCTGTCCTCATTTAGCCCGGAGAAAAGCCGGAATAGTGGTGATGCCGAGGGAGCTGAGCTGATTTACGCCGCGGGGAGCCCGGCTCTGCTTTGCTCCAACCCCCGGAGAACTTTCAGGGACCCCCGTGGCCGTGATCCCTCTCTGGGTGGTGCTGGAGCAACTATTCCCACCCCCTTTTCCTTCTCACTGAGCCGGTTGAACGTGATACAATCCCACTCCCAGCTCCTGCACGTTCTGAGGGATGTGGGGGATCTTTTTTCCAGGTGGAAAAAGATTTATTCCCACCTCCATCTTCCTTGTTTCCTCCAGGAAAAGTGTTCGCCCTTTTGGAAGGGATGCTTGGGAGCAGGATGGAATGGATGCTCAGGGTGGGAACGCTCACAGTGGGGATGCTTGGGGTTGGGATGATTGGAGTGGGGATGGTTGGGATGAGGAACGCTCAGCAAGGGGAATTTGGGGCAGGAACGCTCGGTAAGGGAACACTTGGGGTTGGAATGTTTGGGGCAGGGATGCTTGGGGTTGGGAATGCTCAGCAAGGGACATTTGGGGCGGGAATGCTTGGGGTTGGAGTGTTTGGAGTGGGATGCTCGGAGTGGGCACGTTCAGGTGAAGATGTTTGGGGTCAGGACACTTGGAGCACACAGGGATGCCTGGAGCAGGGAAGCTCCCACCAGAGCAGTTTTTGGGAAGCACGACGCCTCAGCCAAGCCACGGCGTGTGTTCCCACCGCGGCACATTCCCACCGCGGCGCGGAGCCGAGCCGGGAGCCGCCAGTTGGCGCGGGCAGGGGGAAAGGCTGGGAAGGTTTGGCACGGCTCGGAGCCGCGTCAGGCTGCCGGCTCTGGGCGGACAGGGAGGGAGCCGAGCTCTTGAAAGGGAAAA
>NW_020957266.1:31147-40876 GCF_003031625.1 Empidonax traillii | reverse complement strand
GCAGTTTTTGGGAAGCAGGACGCCTCAGCCAAGCCACGGCGTGTGTTCCCACCGCGGCACATTCCCACCGCGGCGCGGAGCCGAGCCGGGAGCCGCCAGTTGGCGCGGGCAGGGGGAAAGGCTGGGAAGGTTTGGCACGGCTCGGAGCCGCGTCAGGCTGCCGGCTCCGGGCGGACAGGGAGGGAGCCGAGCTCTTGAAAGGGAAAAGGAGGAGGAAAAAAAAAAAAAAAAAAAAACCTTACAGCGCTATTTTTGTTCCTTGGAGCGGTTTTTTCCTCAAACACAGCTGGAGCCTCTCGTGCCGGCGCTCCCGGATTGGCACCGGGGCCGGCGCGGCACGGTCGGATCGCTGTGCCTGCTCTGTCCGTGGAGAAGGGGAAGGAGGGTGGGAGGAAGGGGAAGAGGAAAGGGAAAGAGAGGAAAGGGAAGAGGAAGATAGGGAGGACGGGGGAGAGGAAGAAGAGGAAGGGGAAGAGGAAGAGGAAGAGCAGTGGAAGAAGGAGATTAGGGTGAGGAGGAAGGAGATAAAGGGGAGGGATAGGAAGGAAAAGCAAAAAGGCTGGACGAAGAAGGGGAAGGCAAAGGGAAGGGGAAGATGGAGATGGAGGAGAAGGGGATGGAAAGAAATGGGGAGAGAAGGGGAGAAAGGGCTAGAAGGAAGAGGAGAAATGGGATGGAAAAGGAGGAGAAGGGGAAGAAGATGAAGATGGGAATGGGGAGGAAGGGAAACAAGCGGAAGAATGGGAATGGGGTAGGGAGGAAGGGGGCAGGGACAGGGAGAAAGGGGTCAGGAAGGAAGAGGGGAAGGGAAGGAAGAGGCCTCTCCTCACCTCCCACCCAGCAGCATTTCTCGTCCCACTCCAGCTGCCCCTGTGGGGCTGGGCCTGATTTCCCAGCCCCACTGCCAGCATTCCATGTGGGACCAGGTTCAGTCCATTCCCAGCACCTCCACAGCCCCCAGTGGGACATTCCCACCATGCCGACTGCTCTGCACTGCAAACCAGGTTGACACTCCTGTGCTGACCAAACACACCCCAATTCTCAAGCCTTTGCCCCCCAGGTTGAGCAGTGGGAAGGGTACCCTACACCCTCCTGGTCCTCCACATCAAGCACGTGCCACCCAGCACCCAAGGGTGCTCAGCTTCCCTCCAGGTCATCCCCATCCCGTCATACCTGGGGGATGCTGCGGTGCCCCCCTTCCCCGGGACGTGGGGATCCTCACGCCGACACCACGGTGCGGCTCGCCCGACCTTCGGCGCAGCAGGAGGAGGAGGAGGAGGAGGAGGAGAACCGCGTGTGCCGCCGCCCTCCCACCCGGCAAGCACGGGCAAGTCGGCGGCACGACGGCCGGCGGGCAGGAGCCGGGAGATGAGTGGGAGCCAGGCCCTGCCCCATCTGGGAGCAGGGAAAACGCCGCCTCTGCCAAAACCCGAGCTGGTTTCACCACCATGACCCGTTCCCTGTAGGGGAAAGCACCTCGTGGCAGGTGGGAGACGCAACCCCTCCGGATGAAATCCCTCTTGGCAGAGCCAGAGGGAGGCGCACGGGGTGGAAAACACCGGCTCGGCACCAGCAACTCTGCAGCGCGCTGGATCAGAAAAAGCCCTTTTTCTACCCAAAAATTTCAAGCTCTCCCGCTATCCCGCTGCCTCCCCGGGGGTTGGAGCCGCTGAGTCAGCACCGGCACTGCTGAGTCACCGCAGCCACCTCAGCCCCAACGCCAACCGGCTCCGCGATGAGCTCAGCGCGGGGGCTTCGGCATCGCCACGCTCACCGCCGCTGCTGGGAGGCTTTTGCCAGCACCTCTGCCAACGTTTTGGGATCTCAGCAGCCTCTCCCTGCTAAAATCTCGCCCGTGCCCAAAACCACAGCGATTGGCATCGCCTTGAATCCATGGAAACCCGACTGACAAAGGGTGAGGGAGCCAGGGAAGCCGGTGGCGTTTACACTCTCCCACCCTCCCACCGGTGCCGGGGTCCTCTCCGAAAACACCTCATCCAGGACCACCCACCACCCATCTCCTCCCAGAAGAGGAACGGGGAACGATGAAAGACGAGAAAAACAGAGTGTGACTGTGCCTTTTTCTTTCCCCACCTCGCTCGGGTCATCGGCACCGCGGGGAAAGCGCCGCCGCCTCCGGCTTCCCCAGCCCGGTGACGGGGCTGGTGACTCACGGCAAGGAAGGGGGGGAAGCGGCGCGTGCACGGGGCCCTCGTGTTTGTAAACCTAAAAAAAGCCATGTGCGGGCAGGCAGCGTGGTCTGCAGGGCTGGGAGCCTCTTCCTGGAGGGCAGGGAACGTGCTCCGGAGGGCAGGGAATGTGGTCTGGCAGATCAGGAGAGTGCTCTGAAGGGCAGGCAGCGGGATGCTGATGCGCTCCAGGGAGAAGGCAGTGTGCTCCCAGTATGCTCCCAGTGTGCTCCAGAGGGCAGGCAGCGTTTTCCAGAGGGCAGGCAGTGTGTTCCCATTGTGCTCCAGAGGGCAGGCAGCATGACCCAGACAGCAGCAGTGTGCTCCCAGTCTGGTCCACAGGGCAGGCAGTGTGATCCCAGTGTGCTCCCAGGTGCGCTCCAGAGGGCAGGCAGTGTTTTCCAGAGGGCAGGCAGCATGCTTCCAGTATGCTCCAGAGGACAGGCACTGTCCTCCCAGTCTGGTCCAGAGGGCAGGCAGTGTACTCCCAGTTTGCTTCAGAGGGCAGGCAGTGCAATCCCAGTGTGCTTTCAGTGCAATCCAGACACCAGGCAGTGCGATCCCAGTGTGCTCCATAGGATGAGCAGTGAGATCCCAGTATGATCCCAGTGTGATCCCAGTGTGCCCTGGAGGGCAGGCAGTGCGATCCCAGTGCAATCCCAGTGCGATCCCAGTGTGGTCCAGAGGACAAGCAGCGCAATCCCAGGGTGCTCCAGCACCAACCACCCCAACCAGGCAAGGCTCACAGAGGCGCCCGGAGGAGCCGGCACCGCTACGAGAGCTGGTGCTGCACTGGCGCTAATTAAGTGCCAGGGCTTTAATTGCAGTGGCGTTAATTGGCACGGATTTAAGCGGGAGGGCTTTAACTGCAGCAGCTCCAACACAACGGCCTGAAGTGCAGAGGCTTTGACTGCAACACCAGCGGGCTCTGAGGGGCTCAGAGGGTCTTCAGAGCCCCTTGCCCTGCCGCTCCTCGTCCCCGTTCTGCACCCCAGCACCTCCCGCTGCAGCTCCCAGGATGCTGCTCCAGCCTTCCCGTGTTTTTCCGGGCTGAGAATCGGGGCTGTGATGAGCAGGGCAGTGCCACCAGCCCTGTGGTGACAAACCCCCCCCATCCATCACACCCATCCCGGCCCCCACGGTGACACCTGCAGTGATCAGAACTCACTCCGACCCATTTGGGGGTTTTTTTATGGCATTTTCAGGGTTTGGAGTGGCTCGGAGGGGTTTTTTTTCCCCTCATTTGGCTGCGCTGGGAACTGCAGGCTCTGGAGCTCGTGGTCCCCAGCTCCCCCCTTCGACAGCAAAATCTCATTTAATCAAAAGATGCGGTGACTGGATGTGCAGAAGCACTTGGCTCTCTCCCTTTTTTTTTTTTTTTATCCCTTCAGAACTGCCATTTTAGCTGTAGCAAACAAACACACGGCATTGTCCCCACGACACGCACGGCTCCCTCCGGCAACCCTTCCTGCAAACCCCCGGGAAGAGGGGATTTTGGCCCTGGGACACAGGAGCAAATCGGCACTGGCAGTGGCGTGGTGGGCAGATGTGGAGCGGGGACAGGGCTGAGAACAGCTGTTTCACCTCCAGCCTCTTCCCGTTTCATTTCATCTCCCCTTGGATGCCGGCCCAGGGAGCGGGGGGAGGAATAAAAACAGCTCTTTCATCCTCAAAAACGGTTTGGCACCCTCTCGCACGGAGCTCCAGGAACGGGATTAACACACTGGCACAGCAAGGTTCAGGGGGGGTCTCGCAGTGGGGCTGGGTTTGGGGGGCATCCCGGCCTCATCCCAATCCAGGGGGGACAGCCAGGGGATGACAGCACTGTCATCCCATTGGGAAGGTTCTCTGCCCCCTCAGAGTGAGGGACACGGAGGGAGCAGGGAATGGGGACCCTACTGCCATCGGAATGGGGGCAGGGAAAGCTGACACGTGGAGGCTGGGGACCGAGGACCCAACGGCCAGGGACAAGGAAAAGGGACCCTGCACATGCAAGGAGGAGACTGGAAACCCCAACGGCATGGGAAAGGGGACTGGGAATCCTGCACATGCATGGAGGGGCCTGGGGACCCCAATGGCATGGGAACGGGGACCCCAGTGGAATGGGGACCCCAATGTCCCCAATGGAATGGGGACAAGGGACCCTGCACATGCATGGAGGGAAACAAGCAGGGGACCAAGGACCCTGGTGCAGTGGGGAGGGGGACCTGGAAACTCCAGCACATGGGAATGCCAATGCCATGGGAACAGGGACACCCACAGGGCACACACAGGGCACACACAGGGACTGAGGGCTCCGATGCCACAGGGATGGCACCACACACAGGGAGGGACCCTAATGACAAGGGAGTGGGGACTGGGAACCCTGGCACGTGCAGGAAGGAGTCCAAATATCCCAATGGCATGGGGACAGGGCCCAGGGACCCCAACATATGCACAATGCCAGAGGGATGGGGACCGGGCACCCTGGCACACGTGGGCTGGGGACCCTGATGGGTCATGGGGACAGGGACTGCAGGCCCCAGCACATGCAGGGAGGGGACTGGGGACCCTGGTGCCATGGGGACAAGGATTAGGGACTTCAGCACATGCAGAAAAGGGATTGAGGACCCTGATGTCATGGGAACAGATGGGGACTTCAGCACATGCAGACAGGAGACTGGGACCCCCGATGGCATGGGGATAAGGATTAGGGACCTCAGCACATGCAGACAGGGGACCAGGGACAGCTCACTCTCAGCATGCCAGCAGTGCCAGGGACACTCCAGGAAAGGCTTTTTGGGACACAGACCCGTAGCACAACCACAAATCCCAGAGCCACCATGCCACCACTTCACCATCCCCATTCCCAGTGGGGCCAGTGAAACCGCACCGGGAAAGGCCAAAATCTTGGGGTGGGGGGCACACATTTTGCCTTCTCCCAGACCCCGTCGCCTCCTCCTCAGAGCCACCTCCCCCCTCGATTACCTGCCGCGAAGAGTCCATGCCGGCGATCCCGAGAAACCAACCTCGAAAAACAAACCTAACGAGGTGCCAAAGGCCGCGAGCGGGGCTCGTTTATGGGGCCCCCATAACAACCTGACCCCAGAGGACTCTGCTCCCGGCCCTTCCCAGCATGATGCAACCTCGGCGACGCTCAGCGCACCCCGGCACCCACCAGCCACCAGCCACCCCGGCAGCTGCCGCGGGGCTCTAGAATTCCTCTCTTTTCCCCAAAGCGGGGCTCTAGGATTCCTCTCTTTTCCCCAAAGCGCCAGAGGCAGCTCCGGCGTTGGCGGGTGCCAGAGATGTTTCAGCATCCCCGGATCCCTGCGGAACACGTGGTGCCGGAGCCCGCTCCTCACCGCCGACTCCAAACTTCGGCCACGCGTTTTGGCGACGACGCGTGACCTCGGCGATGTCCCCTCGGCGGTGGTGGCGGTGGTGGTGGTGGCGGTGTCCCTGAGTGCCACCAAACCACCGCTGGCGGCACCGGGACGAGCCGAGGTGCAGGCTCGGCGGGTGAATGAGACCCTGCCGAGGAGGACAAGCCGGTTTTTCTGCCCACCTCCATCCCCGGCGTGACGGAAAGCGGGGGGGGTGCCCGCGCCGGACCCCGAGTCCTCGTCACGGCGAGGGATGTGACAGCTGCCACCGGCACGGTGACGTCAGCGTGACGTCACGCCGCGGGGAGCCTCATCGCCCTTGTTTTCGCATCATCACCTCTGAGCTCAGCACATTTCGGCTTTTGGGCGGCATCGGTCAATAAATAACAATAATTAATAAAGGCCACAAAGCATGTGGGGTAATGCAAATGGGAGTGGGGGGGGGGCCACCTTAGGGCTTGTCCCCCTCCCGTCTCCATCTGGCCCCCACACCCCCCCACCCCCACCCCCGCGAAGCGATGCTGCAGGGGAAGGAAAAGGGATAAAAGAAGGAAAACAGCCCCAAAGCGGGGGTAGGGCCGTGAGTGTCCCCCGGCCCCGCCGCTTTGTCCTCGCGGCCCCGCGGGGCCGCTAGCACCGGGGGAGCGGGGTGGGCTTTAACCTCACCCGCACCGCCCCGCACGCCCCGAGGGGGGGTATTTTTCTTTGAAGGGGTGTTTGGGGGGTGCAGACAGGGGCGTTTTTTGGAGGGGAAGGAGTGCTCTTACCTCGCCGCGGCCCCCCGCGCTGCCCCCGCAGCCCCCGCCGGCCCCGCTCGGCGCCGGCCCTCAGGAGGAAGCCATCTTGTCTCCCTCTCCGCCGCGCTCCCTCACCGCCGCCCCGCCGCAGCCGGGGGGGGGAATGGGCGCCGCATCCCCGCTCCCCCCCTCTTCTCCTCCTCCTCCTCCTTCTCCTCCTCCTCCTCCTCTTCGCTCCTTCCTCCTCCTCTTTCTTCCTCCTCCTCCTCCTCCTCCTCCTCCTCTTTCCCCCCCACGCGCAGCCCCCCCCCTCCCCACGCAGTGGCACCGCCCGCCCGCTCCCTCCGCTGCGCAGGAGCGGGGCCGTGGGGGGGACCACGGAGGGGACACGGGGGGGGGGGGGAGTGAGGGGGACACGGACACGGCGGGGCCGCACGACCCCCCGACCCCCCCAAAAAATGGGGTAACGGGACCCCCAAACCCAGATCGTTGCCCCCCCGGGGAAACTGAGAAATAACGGGGGGGACACGGGGGGAACACAGAGGAGGACACGGCGTGACACGGGAGGGACACGGACAAAGACATGGACACACGACCACCACCCCCAAAAACTGGGATAACAACACCTTCAAACCCCCGTCATGTGTGTGATTGTCCCCCGGGAAACTGAGGCATCATGAGGGGGACACAAGGAGAGGACACGGGGAGGGACACAGTGGGGAAAAGAAGGGGGTCACGGGGGGACATGAGAGGGGAGACGGAGGGGGGGACACAGGAGGGACACAAATTTTCCTGCCATTAAACCTCTGGCACCCTTGTTAATTTAGGGACATTGATTTGGTAGGGGGTTCATTTGGGGTCACTGGTAATTTGGGGACATCAATAATTTAAGGGCATCGTTAATTTCAGGCCCTCTTCAGTTTGGGGACATCACTAATTTGGGTCCCTCGTCGATTTGGGGACATCAGAGCTTTGTAACATTTAAATTCCCCCTCCAAAGGATCTTCATCCATCTGCCCCCTCCTCCCTAAAATCCAGACCCCAGTGAAGGAAAGGGGGAGTGGGGGTGTTTTCCCACGGGAGAAGTGATGGGAATGCGCCGGCAAAAGGGTTAAGGCGGGACTGGATCCTTGAAACAGTCCCAGTGGGATCAGCTCCGGCTTTTCCAACCCTTGTCTGGAGCTGGCAGGTCTCGCTACGATGCACAGGAATATTTAGTAGGGTGGGAGAAGGAAAAAGGGGAGTGGGAAAGTGAATTCCCCCAAAAACTACCCATCCAGGTGATGCTCCAGGAATGCTTGGAGCTTTCCAAGCC
The DNA here is from genome assembly GCF_003031625.1 of Empidonax traillii. NCBI lineage: Eukaryota > Metazoa > Chordata > Aves > Passeriformes > Tyrannidae > Empidonax > Empidonax traillii. The sequence goes on along the minus strand of NW_020957266.1, from coordinate 33,270 downwards.
TACTCCTGACCAAATTACTGGCAAAACTGCTACAAATGGAAAATTCCCAAGGGTTTCCCAGGAGCATCCCGGTGCAAACTGTTTTTCCAAAGGGATTTGCGGCAGAAGGAGCAATCCCAGAGCCCGTGTAAAGCACAGTGGGACGGATAAACCAGATCCCAGATCCAGGTGGAAAACACAAGCACAGACCCAACATCCCCATCCCTGAGACGTTCCCTGGAGCTCATCTCTTCCCGAAAAGGCCACACGTGAGCTGAGAGCTCTCTTGCAAAGCCAGAGCCCTCCGGGATCCGACCTTTGCTCCGAGCAACATGGCTCCCACGGGAATAAATAGGATAAACCGGTGCTGGGAACTGGTTTTTCCCCAAATTTCCAGCCTGGCACAACGGCTGCAAAGCCCCTTTTCCCGGCCCAGCTCGGCTCTGCCGTGCAATAAGTCCCTGCCAAACCCCCGGCAGGGATTTCATTCCTCCCACCCTCCTCCTCCTCCTTCTTCTCCTCCTCCAGCCGGACCATCCATGGGACTTGCTCCCGAGGAATTTCAGCTGTTCCCATCACAGCCCAGAGCTGAAATATTCCCAACAAAGACATGGACACTCCAGATTATCCAGTAATATCCTGGGTGATGTCCTGCAGGTGACACCAGGATGTGCTGGACAGAAACAAGCCAAACCCCAGCTGATCCTTCATCCCACCCATCACCCCGGTGCTTTTTTTGGAGATGCCAGACACGTTTTGAGGCGATTTCAGGCTGGTGGGGGGAAAAAAGAAAATCCCACCTCAAGCCTCCAGGGAAACCCCTCGAGATGGACAAATTTAGTAACTTTTATTAGTAATGCTTTAAATGAGATTATCCCTAATCTCCAGCGTTCGGCTCCGAGACAGCCTGCCAAACGCAGGCTGAGGAGTTCATTTCCCAGCGCCAGGAATGCACCAGGGATGAGCTGCATCCCATCCCACCCCCCTCCAAAAATGGAGTTTGGGGGGTCTGGTGTGACCATCCCTGCCAGGAATAGGGTTTTCCTTGGTGTTTATTTCGGGTTTGTCCCCCCCAAAAGCTCAGGGAGATGGGTCAGAGCATCCTCCCCTCCGGCAGTCTCGGTCTTTGCAAGGAGGTTTGGGCGAACACCGAGGCTTTGCCGGGTATTCCATGGACTTAACAAGAGGGTTCCCAAGATGTTAATTTGTTATGCAAATGGAAAAGGCATTCAGAGCCGCCTGGGAGGGCAAGAGAGGGTCCAGCAGTGCCACAGGACAGGGAGCAAAGCAAAACCTTGACCTCTGATATCTTCCCTCCTCCTCCTCCTCCTCCTCCTCTCCCAAACCCTCTGGAAGGAGACACGTGGAAAAGGGACCCCAAGGGAGGTAGCAATGGAGGTGCAAGGGGAGATGCCAGTTTTCCCGGGCCCAGCTGAGCCAGAGGAACTGGTGGAACTGGTACTGGGAAGGGGCTGGCAGCCCGGCCGGCTCCGTCTGCCAAACCACCCCAGGAAAGGCGCCGGGACGTGGGAATGGTGGCACACCCCTCACTCAGCCAGCCTGGAGCGGGCAGGGACCCGCTGGCACTTTGATTCCCAGGGGGATCCCACCACTGCCGGCCCCGGCTCCGGCAACATCCTTATAAATCACCTCGTTTAGGACATTCTCCACGGAAAAGTGTCCTGGACAAATCCTCGCCTTCACCGGCGCTCTGCCAAGGGCAAAGTCCTTCCCCGGCCCTGCCATGTGCCAAGTGCCAGCCGAGCCACCTGTTTCCAAGTCCCCCACCAGCCCATCCCACCATCCCAAGGGAAAAACCCGTCGGACTCAACTCAGAGGCGCAAGGCTCAACCCCCGCAACCCCCCCCGAAGAGCCGAGCGGCGGCAGCAAATTTTGGGGTGGCAAAGCGCCAAAAAAATCAACCCCCCCCCCCCCCAAGCAGATGTTCCTCCCTCCCACCTCTCCAGCTGGAGACCCCACAGCTGGAGCAGCCCCCGCCCCCCCTTTCTTCTCCGTGTCTCCTGCGTGGGCAGAACGGGCACGGAACGGAGAGATCCCGGTTCCAACCACCCCGGCCGGTAAAACCAGAAGTGCCGATGGAATTTTTGGTGGAGAAAATGCCAAGACTTGTTAGCTCGGTGAT
>NW_020957266.1:24476-29611 GCF_003031625.1 Empidonax traillii | reverse complement strand
TGGAGGGGCTCCCCCCGGGGCAAAGCGCTGGCACGGCGGGCTGGGGTGGCGGGGGTGGAACGGCGGGGCCGGGGGGCGGCTCTGGAGGTGCCCCCGCACCCCGAGGGTGCCGCGGAGGAGCCGCACGTTGTGGCTGCTGCTCCTGCCTCTGCTGCTTCCTTTGTTCTGCAGGCGCCGCTCGGGGGGACCCGCCGGGCGGCCGGGGGGCTCCGGGGGGCTCCGGGGCAGCGCCCGCGGCCACCCCCCCCGGCAGGGCTGTGGGGCTGGGGGGGCACCCAGACCCTCTGGGGTTACGGGGGAGCGTCCTGGTGGTGGTGGAGTGGGCTGTGGGGGGGGTTGGGGAGAGGGTTTGTTGTGGGGTTAGTGGGTGTGGGGGTGCACTGAGTTGTTTTCATGGGGTTGTCGGGTGGGGGGCAGTGGGTTGCTGTTGTAGGGTCGGTGGCTGTGGGGGTGCACGGGGTTGTTATTTTGGGGTTGTCAGGCGGGGGGGCACGGGGTTGTTGTTGTTGTAGGGTCGATGAGTGTAGGGGTGCACTGTGTTGTTGTTTTGGGGTGCACTGGGTTGTTGTTGTAGGATCACTGGATGTGGGGGTGCACTGTGTTGTTGTTGTAGGGTCGCTGGATGTGGGGGTGCACTGTGTTGTTGTTTTGGGGTGCACAGGGTTGTTATTGTAGGGTCACTGGATGTGAGGGTACACTGTGCTGTTGTTTTGGGGTTGCTGGATGTCGGGCTGCACAGGGTTATTTTTATGGGGTTGGCAGGTGGAGGTGCACTGAGTTGTTATTTTGGGGTTGCTGGATGTTGGGGTGCACAGGGTTGTTATTGTAGGGTCGTAGCCATGTTGTCCATACAGGGTTGTTATTGTAGGGTTGTCAGCTGTGGGTCCTTGTCAGCATCCCCGCTCTATTATTGTAGGGTCGTTAGTGGGGTTTGTGCAGGTCCTGCTCTGTGTTATTGTAGGGTTGCTGGAGGAAACCCTGGGGGTGGGACAGCCTGGCTCCTGTGCCCCCCAACCTCCCGCTGAAATCCCCTCTTCCCACCCCAAACCCTACCCCAGAAAACCCCCCAATTCCTGCCCCATATCCTCCCCCCCAAGATGCAGACAAAGCTCAACACTGATTTGCTTTTTAATTTAAGGAAAAAAAATTACCTACAAAATAATTAAATACAGGGGTTGGGGAAACTTAAACACGAGCCATGATCATTTTCCATGGGAATTTAACCAGTGCATTAAACCCACCCTGTGGAGCATCCCCAGCCGGGGATCCCGAAAGATGGGGAGGGGTCACGGTCGTGACCAGATACGGGGGGAAACACGGGGTTATGGGGTCACAGCTGGTCCCCCAAGTACAGGGGCAAACACGGGATCAGAGGTCTCACCTGGCCCCCCAAGTGTGGGGGGAAACACGGGGGTCACTGCTGGTCCCACAAGCACAGGGGGAGCGTGGGGAGTCCACCCTGACACCCCAAAACTCATCCCACGGCTGCCCTAAAACCATCCTGGCAGCGCCTCAAATCCACCCGTCCCCCAGAGCAAACAGGCTGGGGGGGACAGTTGGGGACCACGATTTGTCCCTTTGTCCTCGGTGTGGGGATCTCCAGGCGGGTGATGCCCTTTCCCGGCTCCGGAGGGTACCTGGGGGGTCACTCAGAGAGCGTCAGGATGTGACGGTGAGGCTTCTGCTCCCAGGGATGTCACAAAGGCCTCCACCTGCAAGGAGAGTCCAGCTGAGAGGGGGGCACTGGGATGGTGTAGGGAATGGCACCAGGATGGCTGAGACCTAAACCAACTCGGACCCAGGGGGTGGGAACAATTTTCCCCAGGGAAATCAGAAGCAGAGGCGGAGGCTCCGGGGCCAGCACGGCTCCAAGCGGCACTCCCAGCGCTCCGGGCACCGGGATGGCACCGGGATGGCACCGGCTGTGCCACCTCACCTGTGCCATGAGCACCCCCTGCGCGGCCACGTCGCGCTCGAAGTCCCGCTCCACGTCCAGCACCAGGACGGGCGCTCGCTGCACGGCCCCGAAGTGGATCCTGGAGAGGGGAGGGGGACACAGCAGGGGTTAAACCCCCTCAGATAACAACCCCCCAAAATCAGGGGGTCACCCCTGCTGGGTGAGGGGACTCACTGCGTGGTCTTGTCCACCAGCCAGTGCTCGTGCTGGGCGTGCAGCTGTTCCAGGTATCCCAGCTGGATCCCACCCTCCTCGCTCCGCGCCCGCCGCCGCAGCCGCGCCAGGCACGTCTGTGCCCGCCCAGGAAACAGGGATAACGGGAGACAGGGAGGGTAACAGGACAGAGGGACAGAGGGGAGGTTAATGGGACACATGGGAGGTTAAGGGCATCCAGGAAAACAGGAGGTTAACGGGACACATGGGAGGTTAATGGGAGAGAGAAGGGATGTGGGCATCAGGTAAAGCAGTACCAGGGGAGGGACCCCTGAAGATGCTCAGCCCTCTCTCCCCAGAATCTGCTCCAGAATCCACAGCAAAACTCCCACCAACATTCCCATGGGAACAGGAGCAAGCCCTGCTCCTCCAGGGCGGCAATTTATGGCTAAACCCCAACATTTTGGGCAATTCCAGGCGGATCCGAACGCCTCCCACATCCCTGTTCCCACGGACACCCACCTGTGGGGTTGCCCTCAGGTACAGGAAGCCATGGAGGGTGGCACGAGGGCCCAGGTGCCGCAGCAGGAAGCTGTGCCAGTCCTGGTAAATGGCCCATTCCAGAGGATTCAGGTGCCCCACCTCAAAGAGGTTCTTGGCAAAGACGTACCTGGAAGGGACAGGGAGAGGGCACCGTTGGCAGCGGGGTCTCCGAGTCACCCCCACACCCAGGGGGCTTCACAGACATCCTTCCACCTTCTATCCACCCACCAGGAACTGCAGGTGACTCAGTTAAGGTGAAAATCCCTAATTTGGGGCTGGAACATGCAGTGCCTGGCACAGTTCAGCCCCACCGGGCTCGGCACCACCCACAGGGCTGCCCATCCCAGGGTGGTCCCAGGCTCCCAGCTCAGCTGCTGTGGGTGCTCCACATCCCACTCAACCCCTCCATCCCTCTCCCCTCACGTTCTTTGGGGACCTGTCACTCTCCCCTCCCGTTCTTTGGGGACCTGTCACTCTCCCCTCCCGTTCTTTGGGGACCTGTCACTCTCCCCTCCCGTTCTTTGGGGACCTGTCACTCTCCCCTCCCGTTCTTTGGGTACCTGTCGCTGTACACGGAGCGCTCAAAGACCCTCACGGGGTGGGGGGTCCCGGGGGGCTCCTCTGGCAGCTCCAGCATTGCCTTCAGCCGGCTCATGCAGGAGAAGGTCTGGAAGGTGTAGGACCAGCGGGCTGGCTCCTGGTACATCATCTGCAGCAGGTTGGTGGAGCCCGTGGATTCCTGCAGAGGGATAAGGGTTGGGGGCCCCTGCCAAGGGGTGGGGGTGGCTCCAGACCCCCCAGGCTGTGTTGGGGCAGGGGGGGCCAGGGGACAACACCCACTGACCCGGCCTTTGGTGGAGTCACCACCAGTGAAACTGTTTCTCTGGGCCACCTGCAGTTCCCTCTCCAGGTTAAGTCTGCGTTGAGCAGAAAGGGAAGGAAAACCTGGAGCGGTCAGCACGTCTCCTTGGAGCTCCCCCCCTAAAAGTGTCCCACTGCACGTTAAAGGTTTGGCAATTTACCAGCAGGGAGAAAGCTGGGCTAGCAACTAGAGCCAGGGATCAGCAACCTTCCCAGGGCTTTCCAAACCACTTTGTTTTTCAACCAGGGCAGAGGTGACACCTGCTGATGAGCAGGATCTCGGCCTTGGCTCTGGCTTCAGGCAGAACTGCCCAGGAACTGAGGGTCCCCCTGGAAATGCCCCTCTGGACTTGCTGCAGGACACTCCAACACATCCACACCAGCATGTGTCTGCTCTGGGGATGAGAGCTGGAGGCAGATAATCAGCATCATGGGGGGCCTCAGGCTAATCCCATCTCCCAAATCCTCCTGGGGGCACCCACAGTGTGGGTGGGATTTGGACTCACAACTCCTGTCTCAGCTCAGGCCGAGGATTTGGGGAACTGAGGGGCTTTGGGACACCAAAAGCCCAAAAATGGGGGCGGAGAGAGAGGAAACCACAGGGAGAGGCATCTCCAACGTGCAGCTGAGGCAGGGAGGAGGCGATGCACCGACCCAGGTGCCAAATTCCCACCCCAGCTCGAGGGTGTCCCCAGGGCGGAGCCCCCACACCCACCTCCCCCCCGGGGTGCCGGGATGGAGCCGGGGTGGAGCTGGAGCCGCTGTTACCTGGGCCGGCACCTTCTGCCACTGCGCCACCGGCTCTGTCACCAGGTGCCACCGCGGGAAGGTGGCTCCCAGCAGCTTCAGGAAGGTCGATTTGCCCACGGCTGCGGGAGGGGGGAGGAGAGCGGGGTGAGCCTGGGTGTCCAGCCCTTCCTGGCTCCTGGGAATGTGGGGGGAGTTCGGGTGTTCCTTTGTCCCAACTCCCGGTAACGCAGGGTGAGCCTGGGTGTCCCCCCCGTCCCGCTCCTGGGAATGTGGGGTGAGCCTGAGTGTCCCCCCGTCCTGCTCCTGGGAATGTGGGGTGAGCCTGGGTGCCCCCCCGTCCCGCTCCTGGGAATGTGGGGTGAACCTGGGTGTCCCCCCATCCCGCTCCTGGGAATGCGGGGTGAGCCTGGGTGTCCCCCATCCCAGCTCCCGGGAAAAAACAGGAAGAGCCTGGGGTGTCTCCCAGCTCCAAACCCCAGGACCGCGGGGTGAGCCGGGGGGTCCCCCGTCCCCGCTCCCAGCAAACACAGGGTCCCCCCCACCCCGTCTCCCCGCAACGCGCGCAGCACTCCCCCCCCCCCCCCCCCCCCCCCCCCCCCCCCCCCCCCCCCCCAGCAATTACAGCTAATTACAGCCATTAACTCGCACCCCGGGACGCTCCTCCATCACACCCCCAAATCCTCCTGTCCCCCCTCCCTCCCCGTACCGATGTTCCCCTCCAGGGCCAGGCGCAGCCCGGCCCCGCACCGCCCCATCCCCGCCGCCGCTTCCGCCTCTCCCGCGTCACATGCTAATGACATGCTAATGAGGCGGCGCGCGCGACGTCACCGCGCGGGAAGTGGGAGGGAAGGAGGGAGGGAGAGGAAACTGC
>NW_020957266.1:22352-23860 GCF_003031625.1 Empidonax traillii | reverse complement strand
CTCCCTCCCCGTACCGATGTTCCCCTCCAGGGCCAGGCGCAGCCCGGCCCCGCACCGCCCCATCCCCGCCGCCGCTTCCGCCTCTCCCGCGTCACATGCTAATGACATGCTAATGAGGCGGCGCGCGCGACGTCACCGCGCGGGAAGTGGGAGGGAAGGAGGGAGGGAGAGGAAACTGCCGGGGGGGAGGAGGGGAGGGGGAAAGGGAAGAGAGGAAGGACACAGCCGTGGAAATAGGGAGAGGGAGGAGGGAGTGGGGGTGTGTGGTATGGTAATTTATGTAAATGAGTCCCCGCCCACCACAGGTGCGGGCAATAGGGGAGAGGGTAGGGCACAAAAACGGGGGTGGGCGTAGCGCTGTGGGGTTGGGGTCACCAACATGGGGGCAAGAGCATCATCAGGGTGTTGGGGGCACCAGCAAGGGGCCAAGGGTACTGATACAGGGTTGGAGTCACCTGCGTGGGGATGGGGACGTTTATATGGGGCTGGGGGTCACCAGTGTGGGGTTAAGGATGTCAGAGTGGAGCTGGGGTCACCAACACAGGCTTGGGGTCACCAACACGGGGTCAAGGGTATCAAGACCCTGGGTTGGGGTCACCAACAAGGGGTTGGGGTCACCTACGTGGGGTCAAAGGCCTCGATGTGGCGTTGGAGGCGTCAGTACGAGGTTGGGGACACCCAACATGACACTGGGGGCACCAACATGGGGTCTGGGGCACTGACACGGGGTTGGGGGCATTGAGGCAGAGTCAAGGCCATCAGCATGACCTCATGAGCACCAACATGAGCTTGGGGGTCCCCCAGCCCTCCCCTTGTTTCTCTCAGCTCCCCCTGACGCCCCTGTCACCCCCCACCCCCCAAATCTCCCAGAGAAGGGTCAGACCCTGGAGAAAAGGCTTTTTAATGCGCAGTGGGTGGGGGGGAGGAGCAGCGGAGGCTGAGGAGGAGGAGGAGGAGTGGAACCCCCCAGGCCAGGCCGGGGGGGCCACCACAGGGCGGGGAGGGGGCTTAGAAGCATTTTCGGTGGACGATGGAGGGTCCGGCCTCGTCATACTCGGGTTTGCTGATCCACATCTGCTGGAAGGTGGAGAGGGACGCCAGGATGGAGCCGCCGATCCACACCGAGTACTTGCGCTCCGGGGGGGCGATGATCTGTGGGGACAGGAGACGTCAGGGTGCACCCCTGGATCCAACCCCCAAAACCAGCACTGGGGGTTCATGGGATTCATGGGATCACTGAGGTTGGAAGAGACCTCTGGATTCATCGAGTCCAACCTGTGACCCAACCCCACCTAAACCTGCCCTGGGGCAGCTCAAGGCTGTGCCCTCTTGTCCTGCTGCTGGTTCCTGGGAGCAGAGCCCGACCCCCCCCGGCTCCCCCTCCTGTCAGGGGGTTGCAGAGAGTGAGAAGGTCCCCCCTGAGCCTCTTCCTGTCCAGGCTGAGCCCCCCCAGCTCCCTCAGCTGCTCCTCCCAGCACTTGTGCTCCAGCCCCTTCCCCAGCCTCGCT
>NW_020957266.1:14156-21369 GCF_003031625.1 Empidonax traillii | reverse complement strand
CCGATGAAGGAGGGCTGGAACAGGGTCTCGGGGCAGCGGAAGCGCTCGTTGCCGATGGTGATGACCTGCCCGTCGGGGAGCTCGTAGCTCTTCTCCAGCGAGGAGGAGGAGGCGGCCGTGGCCATCTCGTTCTCGAAGTCCAGGGCCACGTAGCAGAGCTTCTCCTTGATGTCCCTCACGATTTCCCGCTCGGCTGCAGGAGGTGACGGCCGGGGGGGCTCAACCTGGGGCCGTGGCAGCACCGCAGGATCCCCGTGACCCCACAACCCCCCGCCCTGACCCCACAACCCCCTGCCCTGACCCCACAACCCCTCGCCCTGACCCCGTACCGGTGGTGACGAAGGAGTAGCCCCTCTCGGTGAGGATCTTCATGAGGTAGTCGGTGAGGTCCCGCCCGGCCAGGTCCAGGCGCATGATGGCGTGGGGCAGCGCGTAGCCCTCGTAGATGGGCACGTTGTGGGTGACGCCGTCCCCGGAGTCCAGCACGATGCCTGGGGAGGGAAGGGAGGTGAGGGAGGGGGCTCCAAGGTGGTTTGGTGCCTTCCCCATCATGGGTGAACCCCGGGGAAAGGCGTGTCCGACTCACCGGTCGTGCGGCCGGAGGCGTAGAGGGAGAGGACGGCCTGGATGGCGACGTACATGGCGGGGACGTTGAAGGTTTCAAACATGATCTGGGAGGGAGAGAGAGAGAGGGTTAAGGGGGAGCACAGGGGTCCCCAGCACATCCCACCCTGACCCATGGGATCTGTGCCCCCCCAGGGTCAGGGCCCTGCGTGGGAAAACACAAGGATGGTTGGGTTGCGTGGATATGGGGGTCAGTGCATGGAATAGGACAAGTGGATGGTGGAAAACGCGTGGAAAACACGTGGGTGGGTGTGTGGTGTGGGAAAACGTGGGTCAGCACATCCCAGGGGAACGTGAGTCACGTCATGTGGGGCTGTGCATGGCGTGGACAACACGTGGGGCAGCGCCTTGGGTGGCCAATCCACGGGGCCACGCTCTGGAGACACCCCTGGGGCTACACAACAAGTGAACTTCCCACCGGGATCTCTGCCCTTATCCCACACCAAACTTCCCTCCCCCCCAACCCACTCCTCCACCCCACAAAACCCCAAACCCCCCAGCCCTCCCTGCGGATTCCGGGGGTCCATCCCCATCCCCCGGGGGGTCCCTCAGCCCCTCACCTGCGTCATCTTCTCCCGGTTGGCCTTGGGGTTGAGGGGGGCCTCGGTGAGCAGGGTCGGGTGCTCCTCGGGGGCCACGCGCAGCTCGTTGTAGAAGGAGTGGTGCCAGATCTACGGCGGGCAAAGGACAATTGGGGCCTCCCCCGAGCTGGGTCTGGCGCCCTCTCCCCATCCCAGAGCTGGGGCGGGCGGGTCTCACCTTCTCCATGTCATCCCAGTTGGTGATGATGCCGTGCTCGATGGGGTACTTGAGCGTGAGGATGCCCCTCTTGCTCTGCGCCTCGTCGCCCACGTAGCTGTCCTTCTGCCCCATGCCCACCATGACGCCCTAACGCCAGCAGGGGAGACGAGGCCTCGTTAAGCTCATTGCAGGGCTCCAAGCAGGGTGGGGGGTGCCCCTTAACTCCCCCCCTGGGTACCCACCTGGTGGCGGGGCCGGCCCACGATGGAGGGGAAGACGGCGCGCGGGGCGTCGTCGCCGGCAAAGCCGGCCTTGCAGAGGCCGGAGCCGTTGTCACAGACCAGGGCGGTGGTTTCCTCCTCGCACATGGTGGGGCCGGGAGCGGTTGGTGCTCAGGGGGGACCTGGGGGAAAAGCTGGGACCGGGGGGGAAGGGGGAAAGACGGCGTTAAGGGGGGGATGGGAGACGGGGGGTTATCCCGTCCGGCACCGCGTCCGGCTTTTGGGTTTGGAAGGGTTGGAGTCCTCGGGAAGGAAGGGGCAGCCCCTCAAAGTTCTCCGTGGGCCGTGCCGAGGGCTGGGCACCCAGTCTGACCCCGCTGTGGGGATGTTGGGAGTGGGGTGATGCTCATTCCCCCCTGTGCTGCTCCACGCTGGTGCTGCTTCTCCGTCCTTCTCCAGGCGGTGCCCAAAATCCGTGCCAAAGACCCCCCCTGGGGAGCTCCAAGCCCAGCTGGTGCCCCCCAGAAGCGGGCAGAGGGGTGGCAGGTGATGCCCCCTCATCGGGTTCTGTCTCAGCAGCCTCCTGCTGCTATCATCTGCTCCCAAAAATGGGAAAAAGCCCAGCCCTTCCTTGGGGCTTTCCCACTCTGCACCGAGGGATGCGCCCCCAAATCCGGAGGGAAGCAGCAAAAAAAAACCTCGCAGGAGCCCAGGAGGCAAAAACCTCCAAATCCCAGGGATTTCTGGAAGAGCACAACCCGCTTCAGGCCACAGCCCAGAAAGCAAAAAAAAAATCCCAAATCCCAGGGATTTCTGGAATAGCAGAACCCGCCTTGGCCGCAGCCCAGCCCTGGTCACCTCCAGGAAGCCCCTGGGGGGGTCGGCACCCCCTCTGTGCCGTGCAAACCCAGGTGGGGCCGCCCCATGAAGGCTGGGGCACCCCAAAAACTCCCCCTCCCACCCCCCGGGGTGTTATTCCTTCCCCTCTCCTCCCAGGAGCTGGGAAGCAGGGCAGGGCAGGGCAGTACTCACCGCAGAGGCGAGAGCTCCTTTCCTCTGGGACCGAGCCCCGCTGCGCCCTGGGTATAAATACCAGCGAGCCCCAGGAACCTCAGAGGCGGATCCTCTCTAAACAAAGACCCTAAATAGGCTCAGTGATGGTGTGTTGGCCATATGGCCATATAAGGTGTTTTATTTCATTAAATTGACCTCGGGCTGGTGGTAGGACCCAGCAGTTTAATTATTGTAGGAAAATGTATGTGGGGATGCTTTGGGAGGCGACGGCCCAGTTGTGAGTCTGTTCCTTTTATGCTCCGCTCCGATAAACAAGTGAGACACAAGTCCTTATAAGTGACAGGCTGGGAAAAGGGAGGTGGAAGTAACTCCAGTTCCCGGGGAGAGCGTGGAGAAACCCCACCCGGGGGGGAGGTTGGGTGTGGGGGCTCCGCCGTGGGGACACCCCGGAGCTGGGGTGGGAATTTGGCAGCGCTGGAAGGGCCCTGGGTCGGTGCATCGCCTCCTCCCGGCCTCAGCTCCCCCGGATCCCTGGAATTCCACGCTCTGGAGATGCCTCTCCCTGCGGTTTCCTCTCTCTCCGCCCCCATTTTTGGGCTTTTGCTGTCCCAGAGCCCCTCAATTCCCCCAAATCCTCGGCCTGAGCCGGGCCAGGAGTTGTGAGTCTGAATCCCAGCCCCACACTGTGGGTGCCCGGGAGGATTTGGGAGATGGGCTGAGCCTGGGGCCCCCCTGGGGGCTCTGTGGGTGCTGTCCCCCGGCCCCCCTGCCCAGACACAGCCCGGGGGGGCCGCAGCCACCCCCAGCCCTTGGCAGCAGGAGTGGAGCTGCCAGGCCCTGGCCCTGGCAGAGGCCAACCAGCAGCTCCCAAACTCCTGCTGCCTTTTTAAGGGCAAGGGCCCTGCACCGGGAGCTCTTTGGAGCACCCAGGGGAGGCAGGAGAGGTGCCCAGAAACCCCCAGGAGCTCGGGGAGAGGCACACGGGGAAAATGAGGCTCGGGATGCTCCCTGTGCTCAGGGACATCCTGGCACCGGAGCAGGGGAAGGAGCTGCAGGTCCCACCACCACCACCACCACCACGGGACCCAAAGGTCCTCCCTGCAGGGAGAGGACTCTGGGCTGTCACCCCGTGGGGCAGGGAAGGGACACGGTGTCCACACCAGCTTGTTCCCACCTTTAACATCCCGTAGGGATGGCTCCGTCCTGGGAGGAGGGAGCAGAACCGGGGCTGTCACACACAGTGTCCCCCCCCGCCACTCCAGACTGTTCACACCTCCAGTGTCCCCTCTGTTCTGGGGAGCAGAGCAGAGTCTGAGCTGTCACCCCACAGGGCAGGACAGGGACATGGTGTCCCCCCACAATTCCCAGGCTGTTCACACCTCCCGTGTCCCCCAGGATGGCTGTGCCCCGGGGGGAAGGAGCAGACTCTGGGCTGTCACTCCGGAGTCCCCCCAGCGCTCCAGACTCTTCACACCTCTAACACTCCCCAGGGATGGCTCTGTCCTGGAAGGAGGGAGCACACTCAGGGCTGTCACTCCATGGGACACGGTGTCTCCCCAGCACTCCCAGCCTGTTCACACCTCCAGTGTCCCCCGGACATGGTTCTGTCCTGGTTATTCCCTTTCCCCGGGAAATCTCAGGCTGGATTTGTCCCATTGGCCATGCACTTGGTGTGCCCCCCAAACCCTCAACCCCGGGGTCCTTGTGCTGCCTCACATCCCACCCCAGATCCCTTGGGTGACCGAGGAGAAAGGCTGTTAAAAAAAAAAAAAAAAAAAAAAAACAACAAAAAAACCCCCAAAACCAAAACCACCTTACAAAAAATTAACCCCAACCCCAGCACTGGGGGTGGGAAAAGGGGTTGGATGGAGGCAGAGGCTGGAGGTGGGTGGATAAACCCAAAACCTCAGAGACACCCGGAGCGTCAACCCCGCTCTGCAGCTCCCGGTCCCACCGCTCCTCCCTGCCCGGATCCCTGGGGACACGCAGGTGGGCTCCAGGCTGCCCATCCCGGCGGGATCCCCCCCGTGCCCGGCGGGGCTGGAGCGGGGCCGGCGGCAGCGCAAGCCCCGAAAGGCGCAGCCTAAAAAGGCAACGTTTGGCCCCCGCAGCCAATGGAGCCGCCGGCGGGCCCGGGATGCTCTCAGGAACGCCAGGCATCCCGCGGGATGGACGAGCAGGGGGAAAAGCCTCGGCTTTCAAAACTCCCGGCGCTCGGTCCAGCCCCCGGCACCACCCTCAGGGGAACGGGCACGCCTGGAAACTCCCGGGGATGGGCAAACCGGGGAGAAGAGGCACGATCGGAGCGATCCGGGTCTGTTCCCATCCTGAGGAGGAGATGAACATCACTCCCTGCCTGCGGGAACGCCCCAGACGCTCAATCCACGTCGGTACGGACACTAAACCCTTCCTACAAAGTCTTTGGGGTCAGCTCTTGCCAAATCCAACCCCGATTTGGGTGATTTTAAGGTGGAACAGTGACATCTGGCACAGCTGGAGAGCCAGGGTGGGTTGGTGGAGCCAGGATATCGACAGCTATCCCGACACACAAACTGATGGCTCAGGGACTCCAAGGGAAAAAACGTGATGGAAAAGCCAGGAGCTCAGGGAGCAGGGCTGGGAGTGGGGTGGGAGCTGAGCCCTGACTGAGGGACTGGACCCTTCCCGCTCTGAGGAAGGTGGAATATTCCCTGTGAAGGTTTCTCTGTCACTGGGATGACACAAAAGTGCTGATGTGCCACCAGCTCCACTCTCTGGCGGGTGCTCGAGGCAGCTCAGACCTGAGACCTGGAGGGATGTGGAATTGGGATAAATTCCTTGGGATATTCTCCACCAAACTGAAAGAATTGCTGCTTGGAAAGATGGGATTTCCCACCTCGTGTCCCTGCAGTGCTCTGGGGGAGCTGCTCCGTGCTAAGGGATGAACAATCCCACACCAAACAACCCCCTCCTGAGCACGGTTCAAATTAATTAGGTCTGAAAACGAGTTCCCACAGATGTCCTGAAGGCCCCCCCCCACACACACGCTTCCCTCCCACCTCCCTGTTCCCTAAGCTGGCTTTGGAAAAGCTGGGAGCAGCCCTCTGTCACGCAGGAGCTGCTGCAAACACACCCCAGCCCCCAAAACCAAACGGATCCCTCCCTGCCAGACCCCCCCTCCCCTCAACCCACCGGGGGAGCTCAAAGAAAACAAAGTGGCACGAGAGACCCAGCCCGGATAATCTGATCCACGTGTGTTCTGCAGAACACTTGAGGGGTGTTGGATGCACAGGGACACGAGGACAGGGATGTTTTCCTGCCAGGTGGGGAGGCAGCTCCAGCCTCCCCCATCCCTGCACTGCCATGTGCCGACCAGCCCTCCGCAGGCTGCGGGGTGTGGGTCACGCTCAGCCCCCGGGGCCCAGCTGCCTCCCACCTTGGAATTCTGCTGCTTCCCCACCCTGTGAGGGTGGAGGCTCAGCCTGGAGCGCAGGGGAAGGGAATTCTCTGCTTGGCACCCGACTAAAGCACCTCGGAGCGGGATCCGGCAGCACCACACGGCAGTGACGTCACCAGGAGCTTGGGTTTGGCAAGGACGGCCTTCCAGCTGCTCTGGGAGGTTCAGAGGCAATCAGGCTGTGGGATCCTGGAGGATGGAAGTGGCCAGAGCAGCTGGAATTCCGCCTGGGAGCAGCGATGGCAGCTGGGACACCCAATGCTCCTCCACAGTAACACCACGGGCTGAGAGGATCCCAGAGCCAGGGAAGGGAATAACGTCACCAGACACCCCTAAACACTGCTGGGATGGGGGAGATCCTGCAAAGCTGTGCCCTGGCCAGGCACCTTCATCCCTGAAATGGGGGTCCCAAAGGAGCTGAGTCCCCTCTCTCCCCACGCAAAGATCCGAGTACCAGGAAGCAGGAGCAGCTCAGCGGGGCTGAGCTCGTGATGGGGGAGAGGGGTTAGAAGGGTTGGATCCTAAACTACAGGAAAGGTTAATCTGGGCAAGTCCCAAAAGCACTTGAAGAGGTTTCCACACCTCGTGGTTGCAGCAAATCACGGGGAGCCTCCCCAGGAGGCCGTTCCAGCCACGGGTTAAGAGTGTTAAACAACTACTTTAGTGTCGGCTCCTGCCTCGGGATTCCCAGCTGGCTTTTCCCCACACCTTGGACCTCAGCAAGCTCCAGGCACCGAGGCTCCACGTGCTCCCAAGGAGGTCAGGGATGTGATTCATTCAGGGGTGGGAATCATCTGCTACGGGAGGGAGCAAACCAATCCCTAAGGCTGAGAGGAAGGCGGGAGGTTCCTGTGAGCGGATAAGGCAGGAGGTTTTATCGGAGATCCATCAGCACAACGTCCCTCTCCACCACTGACACGTGGCTGCAGGTCTGGGAGAGACAAAGAGAGGGGGACAGGGGGTTATTCAGATGTTCCCACAGCTCAGGTGACACGACCTGCCGCCGGAGTCCTTCCCAGAACAGCCCTTGGAGCCGTTCCTTGGATCACACAGTGACCACAGCGGGACACACACACAGATCCCTCTCCCAGACACGCCCCTTTGTGCTGCCTTGCCCTGTTCCTGCAGGGAGGAGCTCCCCATCACTCCTCCAACCCCTGTAAAACGTTGGGAAGCT
>NW_020957266.1:3900-11938 GCF_003031625.1 Empidonax traillii | reverse complement strand
CCCCAGGCTGGGAGGCAGCAGCTGCTTTCGAGAGATTACTCAGCAGCTCCAAACATTTTCCTTGGCACGGATCCGACTGCTGAGGGCTCCGTGGGGACAGCAGGGAACTGCTGCAGCCAGGCAGGAATCTGCAGCTGGCACAGCTGCCTCAAACAGCAGCACCACTCCAGGGACACAGCATGGCACAGGTGTCCCTGCAGCAGGAGGGCTTGGGATGCCCTGGTGGGGCCTCTGCAGTTGGATTTTAGCTGGAGGAAACTTGAGTGGCGTGTCCAGGATCCCACTTGCACGGATCCAGAGTGGTTTGGGTTGGAAGGGATCTTAAAGATCACCCAGTTCCATCCCCTGCCATGGGCAGGGACACCTTCCACTAGATCAGGGAGCTCCAACCTGGCCTTGGACACTTCCAGGGATCCAGGGTCAGCTACAGCTTCTCTGGGCAACCTGTGCCAGGGCCTGCCCACCCTCACAAGGAAGATTCCCTTCCCAATATCCCATCTATCCCTGCCCTCTGGCAGTGGGAAACCAGTCCCTGTGTCCTGTCCCTCCATCCCTTGTTCTAAGGCCCTCTCCAGCTCTTGGAGCCTCTTTAGGCCCTGGAAAGGGCTCTAAGGCCATCTAACCCTGCCTTCTCTCCTTTCCAAAGGGCCTGATGCTTTGGGAAGAGACTCAAATGTGAAAACAGGCCAGGATTTCTCCAGCAGAGAAGTGAATGAGACTGTGCCAGAGGGAGAAACCCCACCAGGGAGAGAAACCAAATCAGAGGGAGAAATCCAGCTGGGGGTGGGGAGAAACTCAACCAGAGGTGAGAAACCTGCAGGCTGCAGGCAGGGGCAGGGGGCACTCACGTGGATCCAGCCCAGGGTGACGAGGCCGTGCTGGTCCTGGATCAGGAACAGCTCCTCCTCACTCTCGGTGTTGCAGTAGTCGGGGCCCCCGTGCTGCTTGGGCACGATCACGTGGGTGATGGTGAACTCGTTCCTCATCTGCAGGGCAAGGGCAGCACAGGGGGATCAGAGGGCACCCCCAGACAACCCCAGGCAACAGGGAACAGGGAGCAAATTCCCTGAGTTTTGGGAACTTCTCCTCAACAAGCCCGTGCACCACTCCAGTCACTGACAAAGAGCTGCAGGGTCTTCTTCCTATTTCATTTTCCCTGCTGTGCAGAGCACCCACAACAGCTCAGAGAACACCCACTGAAGCAAACTCAAGATGATGCCTCATCCCTAAACAATCCCCAGTGTCTGGAAGCAGCTGGATGGCAGGAAGTTGCTACATCAAACAGCTCCATTTCAAAGCAAAGTGACTCAGGGCTGGAGCTGCCAACAAAACCTGCACACGCAAAGTCCTGGGGGGAGAAAAGTGTCCTGTTGAAACCACCAGCTGGGACACCCCAGTCCTGCTGGCACCCAAAGGACAAGCCCCTGGAGCTCCTGTCCCAAGGACTGCCCCCAGTGCTTGTGGCATGCACACAGAGTCATCACCAGCAGAGAGGAAGCTGAGTGGGCACTCTGGTTGGCACTGAGTGCCAGGGTGAGGGAAACCCTGACCTAAAAACCTGGAAAGGGAGAGGCAGATCATCCCTAACGCTCCCAGGGAAGCCTGAAGCTGCTCTAGAGAATTCCAGGACAAAGACCAGGCTCCTGCAGCCACTTCCAAAGCGCTGGTGCCGTGACAAATGACCCCCTGCGCCGCTCCCGAGGCCTCCTGACGGATTTGTCCCCCTTACCAGCTTCCCACAGAGGATCCCACAGGTCTCCACACCCCGCACCGTGTTGGCATCGGCCAGCTGGAGGAATTTGTGGCACAGCTCCCTGGGGACAATGACCTGGCGAAGGACATCCACTGCTGCACCTGCGGGGAACGGGAGAGCGCTCAGACACCAGCCAGGGGGGTGGATATGGTCCCTCAGGGCAGCCCCCCGAGGGATGAGGCTGCAAAAAATCCACCTGGAAGGCTGGACTGCTCTGGCTCTGCCCCCTGCAGTGGCACCAAGAGACAAATGTGTTGCTGGGACACTGATAAAGGACAGGCAGCCCCTCCTTCAGAACAGAGAGGGGAAGAATCCTCCAGCAGGGTGTCAGAAAGGAATCCTTTGTTTGTCAGTAAAAATGAAACCACACGCACTCACAGAAGGTTATTTAAGGTAGGATGTGTCACTGGGCAAGAACCAGTCACTGGATGTGTCTGGATGAGTATTTTGGAGCCGTGTTTGGCAGGGTTTGGTCAGGAGGAGGATTCAGTCAGCCCAGCCAGGAATTAAACCCAAATGTCCAAGAAGTGCTTGGATCAAGGAAAGGCAGATAGGCTGCAGAGTCTGGGACAGCAGGAAGACTGGGCTGGAAAAGCATGGAGGGTGCATTCCCAAGAGGAGACAGTTCCCCCAGGCCCTCCAAACCTCGACTGAGCAACAGGGACAACATCCAGTGACTTGGAAGAGCAACCCCCCAGAAGGGATGGAGCCACGAGCAGATAATTCCAAGAGCCTCCCAGACAAATTGGCCACGTTTGGCTCAGTCCCAGCAAGGGATAGGGATGCTCCCAGAGGTACTAACTGGTTTCTGTGCTCCCCAGAGCACTGGGCTTCAAAGATCTGTCCACAACGGGAGGTCTGGGTGGGACAGTCCCCGCTGAGGGACTTGCTGGGTCAACTGAAGACACTGGAACCTTTGGGGTTAAATCAGTGGGTGGCTTTTCCACTCCAGGGATGAGGGGTCCATCCAGAGACTCCGGCTCTGGCTTCCCAAACTCCTGCACTATCCTCAGGCGTTCCTTCTCCAGCTCCTGCCGCCGGATCATCTCCTCGAAGGCGTGGAACTGCTCCTGCTCTGCCTGCTGCTGCTTCATCAGGGCCACCCGGCTCTTCTCCTGCTCCAGCTGCTCCTGCAAAGCCAAAGCGGGTGCAAATTACTCTTCCTCTTCCTTCCCTAAGGAGAAATACCCCAAGGGACGTGAGCAGAGATGGGAACACGGGGGCCTCTGCACCGCAGACCCCCAGCAATCCCAGGCTGCTTCAGAGGGGTCTGCAAAGAGCATTCCCTGCAGGAAACTTCAGCTTGCAGAGATCCACACTTCCATCAGGAGAGACCAGGGCAGTAAAACCTCTGCCTTACCCCTCCCTCTTCCACAGAAACACTGTTCCAGAGGGTTGTTTTCCCACTATCCCGTTCCCCCAAATCCCGCTCGTCTGCAGCAAAACCCATCCCGGAGGTTTCTGCTCTGCCCACACAACCCCCCATCCAACAAAACCTGGATTTTGTGCTGGGATAAAAGAGAATCAACCAACCAAACAGCCCCAGCTCTTCCAGCTGCACAAGGAAGAGAGGCTCAGATCCACCTGCAGTGGCAGCCCTGTGCTGCAGGGGGGGATCCCCACACACACACACCGGCCATTCCCGAGCACCCAGGGAGCCCTGGAGAGCTGCCCTCTCCCAAACCCTTGGGGGCTGAGGGTCTCCTGGGGGAGACCCTGGAGCAGACAGGCCTCCAGTCTGCTCTCACTCACCTCCTGCTCCTTGTACTTAGCATAGTCCTGGGCGTACCTCTTTAGCAGCTCCTCCTTGAGCTCTTCCGCTCTGGGAAAGGCTACTTCCTTCAGCTTCTGGGGGAGGAACACAGGGAGAAATCAGAGTGGCAACAAAACCGGCCCTGAGCAGCTGCAGGGAGCCCAAACCCGCCCCCAAAATCACAAACCATAACTCAGAGAATCATGGAATTGTTTAGGAGGAAAATACCTCCACGATCACCAAGTCCAACCTTTCCCCCAGATTTGCCTTGTCCATCACTAACCCACGTCCCCAGGGGCCACATCCAAGTGTTTTACACACTTCCAGGGATGCTGATTCAACTGCTGCCCTGGGCAGGCTGTGCCAGGGCTGGACAACACTTTTGGGGAAGGAATTTTCCCAATATCCAACCTAAATACTCTGTGGCCGTTCCCTCTCCTCCTGTCCCTGTTCCCTGGGAGCAGAGCCCGACCCCCTTCATCTCCCCCCTCCTGTCAGGGAGTTGCAGAGAGCCAGAAGGTCCCCCCTGAGCCTCCTTTTCTCCAGGCTGAGCTCCCCCAGCTCCCTCAGCTGCTTCTGCTGCTCCAGCCCCTTCCCTTGCCACACTCCAGCCCCTCAGTGTCCATCTTGGACAGGAGCCCAAAACTGAACTCCCAGGGGTCAGGACTGCCCGGCCATGCCACGGCTTCCCAGTGTTTGTGTGGATCCCTCATCCCAGAGCCCTGAACACCCCATGCCAGTGACTGCCAGGACGTTTCCCTTCAGGACCTGGCGATGTCCCCACTCACTTTGACCGTCTCCCTCTTCTCAGGAATGACGGCGGTTTTGTAGTCGCGGTGCTGCGGCAGCTTCTCAATGAAGAGCCTGGAGAAACGGGGCAGAAACTGCACTTTGGGATCGTGGCAGGAAGGGACGGACACAAAGAGAGTCGGTGGCACTTTGGGGGTGCAGATCCCTGGGCTGCCCATCAGGACAGTGTTCCTGCAGGAAAACCTCCACCGGCCCTCGTTCAGTCCCACGGGAGCCCCTCACACAGGCTGGGATTCCACCTGGGCTCTGCAGATGACCCTCGGGGACAAATACACTTGTTTTGAACAGAACCATTAACAAGCTGGCCCGAAGCACCAAGGGCACAGCAGTGGTGCAGGAGGTGCTCGGGCACCTGCCGGAGCATCCCGGGATTTCAGTCCCTAGGCTGGCTCAGGGCTCACTGTCCTTCTGTCCTGGCCTTTCCCTCCCCAAAACCAGTTCCTGTGCTGGTTTTGGGGAGGGAAATCACAACATCAGCCCACTCCCAGCATGGCAACAGGGTACACTGTGGCTCCTCTACAGATGGGATAACTGTTTTCCCCCTTATAGAATCCCACACTGGTTTGGGTTGGGAGGGATCTTAAAGCCCATCCATCTCCCACCCCTGCTGTGGGACATCTTCCCCTAGCCCAGGTTGCTCCAAACTGGCCTTGGACACTTCCAGGGATGGGGCAGCCATAGCTTCTCTGGGAATTCCATCCCAGCCTCTCCCCACCCTCACAGGGAGGAATTCCTATGCAATATCCAGCCCAAATCCCTCCTGTTCCCCCTTATCCCATGACTGCCTGCCCATGTTAAAAATCCCTCTCCCTCTTTTTCTCAAGCCTCCTTTAAGTCCTGGAAGGCCACAATGAGGTCCTTCCATGGAGCTCTGCAGAACACAAAGGTGAAGATGCAGAGAGAGTTGTGCAGGCACTAAAAGCAGGGGGGAAAGCCCATAAACACAAGGCAGCTCCCTCTGGCTCAGGCTTGGGACACCCTGAGCTACCCCGTGGCCAAGTCCCCAGGAGTGATGGGGTGCTCAGGCTGAGCTCAGGCTGGGCTTGGCTGGGCCCCTGTCTCCTGCAAGTGGAGCTGTGCTGGCTCTGGGCATCCACAAAGCTCTGGGATTAACCCCAAATCCCTGCCCTCCTCCCTGGCTCTTTGCCACACAGCTCCAGCACCCAAAGGATACTCCAGCTCCTTTGGGAGAGCAGCCTCGTTCCCAGGCACAAGGAATAAAGGAATGAGAGGACTGGACTGTGCCCCAGGGAGCAGCACAACCCAAGCAGGGCCAAGAGGGAAAAAACTCAGCAGGGACAGAGACCCTTCACTCTGAGAGACCCCCCTGTGTGTGTGTGTGTGTGTGCAGCAAACAACCCCAGCTGCTCCAAACCCTTCGTCCTCGGGGAGAAGGAAAGGACTTTTTGCCACCCTGAAGGCTCCTGGTTGCCAGGGAGAGGGTGAAGATGCAGGATCAGCAGCCATGGAGCCCCAGGGACCCCGTGGATCCACCCCAAAGCCCCAGCAAGGTCCCTGCTCCCGGCTGGGGGTGTGAATTAGGTCACTGTGCCGAGGAGACACAACAAGGCCCTGAGTGCTGCCAGCAGCTCGTGGATTAAAATGGAAGGGATTAATTAGGGAGGATTAAGAGCAGATGCTGGGCCTGGGGAGGATGGAAAAACCAGCAGGGACAGCTGGGTTTCCACAAGTCAGGAAGTGGGGGGAAAAAGCAGGCAGGAAGAGGAGAGGAGGGGAAAATTCAGGGGCAGGAACAGCCCACGTCTCCTATCAACAGCCCCACTAAGGTCTGGCAGGAGCAGAACCTGCAGCTCCCACCTGCAGGAGCTTTGGGCTTGTTCAAACCTCTGCTGATCCCCAGCCCAGTGCAGCAGCAGCCGCTTGGCACCCAGCAGCCCCAGCCCAGGCTATTTTTAAGCCCAGCTCTGGAGCACAGGCCAAGCTGGAGGCTCCCAAATCCCTGTGACACCACCCCTGAGCTGATCCCAGCAGCACCAAACCGGGGAGCCCAAGCACCTCACAAAAGTGGTGGCTTGTTTCTTTTTCCTTTCACGTTTGGCTCTGCCAAAAATCAACCTGAGCGTTCCTGGTGGGGACCCAAGGAAAACAACCACTCACATCAATGGAAAAGGAGCTGCTCAGGATGGCAGGCAAGGAAAGCCTTATCAGGTGATGAGATATAGGTTAAAATCCAGCCTGGTTATTCCTAGAGACAGCCATGGAATCATGGAATGGCTTGGAAGGGACCTTAAAACTCATCCAGTTCCCAACCCCTGCCATGGGCAGGGACACCTTCCACTGGACCAGGATGATCCAACCTGGCCCTGGACACTCCCAGGGATCCAGGGGCAGCCACAGCTCCTCTGGGAATTCCAGCCCAGCCCCTCAACACCCTCACAGCCAACAATCCCTTCCCAATATCCCATCTCTCCCTGCCCTCTGGCAGTGGGAAGCCATTCCCTGTGTCCTGTCCCTCCATCCCTTGTCCCCAGTCCCTCTCCAGCTCTCCTGGAGCCCCTTTAGGCCCTGCAAGGGGCTCTCAGGTCTCCCTGGATCCTTTTCTTCTCCAGGTAAACCCTCCCAGCCCTCCCAGCCTGGTGCCATTCCTAGGAAAGGGAGAGCAGGGCAGGCTGAAAATTCCAGGCAAGCTGCTGGAAAGAGCCACCCCAGCACCTCTCAGAGCCACAGGGAATCAGCCAAGGTGCTTTCAGTTTGTTTAGTTAAAAAGTTCCTCCCTCCAGCTCCCAGCTGCGTAACCAGCCTGGAAACCTTCCCGAGGGTTTTTTACACTTCCCAGCTCCCTGTGCAGCCTCCCAGGGCCCTGCTCCCATGCCCATAAAAGCTCAGGAAGTGCAAGGCGGGAAGAAAAGCCTAATCAGGGAAAAATGTGTTGGATTTCAGGGGGCAGGAACCTGCACAAGGGGCAGGGGAGGGGGGGAAATGCCCACGGAGGTGCCACCCGTGTTCTGGGTAAAGCAGGTGGTGTGGGCACAGCACAGACCTCACCAGGGGCACTGGGGGGAAGTGGGAAGGGCAGGATTTCCCCCCTAAAAACTACAGGAACAGGCCACTGTGATTTTATGAGGATGACAGTTTTCAGCCCCTCAAACACCAACAGGGAATTTGAGGGGGTTGGGAGGGAATTATAATCCTTCTGAAATGTAAAAAGAAATCTCCAGCTGGTCCCTGCTCCTGAAGGAGGGACTCACTCAGGCTGTAGTAACTGAGAGTAAAACAGGCTCTGAAGGTGGTTTATTGGAGAAACCACCACCCAACCTCAATCCTTCCCAGGATACTGGATACTGATATCCCTGGGGATGGATCCCTGCCAATCCATATGATGTCACAACCCAGCCAGTGGAAAAACAAGGCCCATTTAGCCCCTCTGTGGTGATAAAACACCCGGAAGCTTTGACTTACAGGTGGACAAAGTGAAGCACAACAAGCTCCACCTCGACAGGAGGAAGAACTTCTCTCCATGGAGGTGGCAGAGCCTGGAACAACTGCCCAGGGAGGGTGTGGAGTCTCCCTCTCTGGAGACATCCCAAACCCCTGTGGACATGTCCCTGTGTCACCTGCTCCAGGTGGGTTGGGGGTTGCACAGGGTGATCTCCAGAGGTCCCTTCCACCCCTAACAATTTTGGGATTCTGGGTCCTGTGAGCTGAGTTTGTGGGTTTTTACATCACACTTCTATGACCCTGCCTGGCCAGTCCACCCCAAA
>NW_020957266.1:0-2570 GCF_003031625.1 Empidonax traillii | reverse complement strand
GAGCCCCAAGCCCAGCCCAGAGCCCCAAGCCCAGCCCAGAGCCCCAAACCCAGCCCAGAGCCCATCCCAGCCCAGAGCCCATCCCAGCCACTCTTACGTGATGTACTTGTTGTAGAGGATGAAGGCGTACTCGGCGTTGCCCTCCTCCGCGTACACCGCCGCCATGCGCAGCATCTCCACCCCCGAGCGGTAGTAGCGGCGCGGGGGGACGTCCTCGTTCACCTCCACGCTGCTTCCCGCCTGGATCAGCCTCCGCACGCGCTCCTCCGGCGGGAGGCGGCGGCCCGGCATGGTCACACACATGGAGCGCAGCCCTGCGGGGAAGGGACGGACCGGGATGGACCGGGCGCTGGCACCGGGGGAGGGACGCGCGGGATCCATCGGACACACCCGCCCCTGCCACGGCACGGGCACCCCGACCATCCCACGGACACCCCGACCGCCCCATGGACACCCCGACTGTCCCATAAACATCCCAACACTTCCAAAGACACCCCAACAGTCCCACAGACACCCCAGTAATCCCAGACACCTCGACTATTCCAGACACCCCAACCATCCCACAGACACAGCAACCATCCCACCC
Organism: Empidonax traillii; assembly: GCF_003031625.1. Lineage (NCBI taxonomy): Eukaryota > Metazoa > Chordata > Aves > Passeriformes > Tyrannidae > Empidonax > Empidonax traillii. Next base: position 1,984 of record NW_020957266.1, on the reverse strand, counting down.
TGTCCGTGAGAGCATCGACCAAATGTTCCTGGAGCTCTGGCTCAAACCCCGGGGATCCTGTTCCACTCCCTATTCCAGTCCCTGTTCCACTCCCTGTCCCAGTCCCTATTCCAATCCATTCCCAGTCCCTGTTCCAGTCCCTATCCCACTCCCTATTCCAATTCCTTTTCCACTCCCTATTCCAATCCCCGTCCCAGTCCCTGTCCCAGTCCTGAGCTGCCTCATCCAGGTTCCTCAGGATTGTCTCTCCCTGACCCAAATCATCCCCCCTCAGCAGGAAAACATTTAATCCACAAGTCAAGCCAGGTCCTGAGGGGGAAATCTGGGAAGAGCCCAGCTCTGTGTGGACACAGCACCGGGATATTCACCTTTGTGACCTCAGAGCAGCTGCAAATTCAGTCCCTGGCATTAATTTATGTAATTTTATACATACAAAAATATAATAAATAAAATATATAATAAATAAAAGTATATGCCATGAGAATGACACAAAATTATTATATAATATATAAAAATAGATAATATATTAGAATATAATAAATTATATATTATATTAATAAAATGAATATAATAATTGATAAAATATATGATAATATATAATATAAAATATAGTATATTAGTATAATTAATATAGTATAGAGCAGTACTTTAATATATGTGAATATAAAATTAATAGCGCATATTAGATATAAAATTACACAATATACATATTGTAATATATTAATATAATATATTAATGTGTATATATGTAATACAATATATTAATAGTAAATTAATATATTAATAATTAGTGATCTAATATATTGCAATATAATAATGTATATTATATTACCAAAAGTAATATAATCCATAATATAATATAATATGGAATTTGTAATGTGTTATATATTAATAATAATAATATACATATTTTATATGTATAAATAAATATATATATGTGTGTGTGAACAAATAGAAACCAATATAATCACGTCAGGCCCTGGACATTAATTCCAAGCTCTGATGGGTTTGGTCCCTCCAAATCCAACCCGAGGCAGCTCTTCCCGTTCGTTTCCCCACAGGACAAACCCGGTGCTGGTGCCCAGTTTGGGCTGACAAAGCCAAGGAGTTTCCCAGGAGATTTTCCAGCTCCACAGGAGGTTTCAGCCCCGCAGCCTTTTCCTTATGGGATGTGGACGGTGCCAAAGGACCCTCCCAGACCCCTCCTCATCCCAAACTCTCAATCCCTCTCTCCCGGTGCTGTGGGAGTGGCCTCTTTCCCTCTGGGACTTGGCTCCTCTGGGGGTTCAGCTTCCCAAGGGGAAAGATCCCACAGCCAGACCCCTCCTGAGCAGTTCACCCTTTCCTGAGGGGAAGGATCCCCCTTCCCGAGGTGAGAGATCCCACAGCCAGACAGTCCCGAGTGGATCCCCATTGCCAAGGAAACCTCCCCCAGACAGACCCCTTCCCGACCTGCCCTCGATGCCAGACCCCCACTCAGACGGCCTCTCCGGCCGCCTCCCCCGCTCTCCCCATCCCCGGGGTCCCTCCCCATCCCGGGGCCCGTCCCGGACCTGCCGCCACCTTCCCCTCGCCACTTCCGGGTTCTTCCCCGCCCGCCGCCGCCCCGCCCCTCCAGCCTCGCTCCCGCCAGCCAATCCGGAGCCACCGCCACATCCGGGCAACTCCGCGCCCCCCCCCGCGCTTCCGCCCGGCCCCGCCCTCAGTGCGACGTCGGCGTGGTGACGTCACCCTTAAAGGGGCAGCGCCCTTGGCTCCGGCCCAGCCCCAAACCGGCCCTTCTGACCCCAAAACTGGCCCTTTCCGCCCCAAAACCAGACTTCTGACCCCAAAACCGGCCCTTCTCGCCCCAAAACTGGCCCTTCTGACTCCAAATTGGCACTTCCTGCCTCCAAAACCAGCCCTTCTGACCCCAAAACCAACCCTTCTGACCCCAAAACCAACCCTTCTGACCCCAAAACTGGCCCTTCTTGCCCCAAAACCG
>NW_020957265.1:12738-39945 GCF_003031625.1 Empidonax traillii | reverse complement strand
GCCTCAGCCTTAGATAAGCGAGACCAACGCAGGGACCCACTGTTCCCAGACCTCGCCGGAAGAGAAGAGAGCGAGGTCTCTAATCTCCGACTTATTTATACTCTGGTTTACGTAAAAATTGTGTGGAATACTGGGTACTTGGCTCCTTCCTTGGTTACAAACTGGTCACCAAGGAAGGCCTAGACTAAAACCATCACATCTTGTCAGTCAATTTCATTAGGCTGTCAACAACTGCCTTTTCCACTGCTGAAGCAGTTAATCCCATCCTGCTTATTCCCTGACTCACCGGCCAGCCATGCACGCAAACCGCCTTTCTTCAGGCGCTCAGCTAAAGTTTCGCTGACAGCAGGATCCTCGCAGGCTCCGCAACTTGATGCAATTCGATCCTCTCCAAACACGTACGTCGGGAGTCACCAAATGCCACGGGCTTTCAAGCGAGCGGGAAAGAACGACACATCTATAAGATGCAGATTCAAATCCGTTTTATTATCCAAAGGCCACACAATATATATTCTTTTGAGTCCTGGACATGCGATCACGAGCACAGCATGCTATTAGGATTGGTTAGCATACACTGTTCACGCGCCTCAGGCAGTCCATCGATTGGTGGTCTTAAAGCACACATTCCTGGATAAGGTTTCTGTTATTACTGTTTTTCACATCCCACTTTCTGCATTCTTGTAACCGTAAACTTGTTCTTGTTTGTCTAATGGTCAACTCCTGACCTTTTCAGAACTCAGCATATTCGTGTAAAACTGCTAAGGCCCCAACACAGAAGAAAAGCAAGCCTTCTGATCCCATGGGGAAGGGAAAACAGAATAAGTTACCCGATATTTCCCCACAAAGCGCATTAGGATTAAGGATAAAACATTAGAGTAATTCCCCTAGGAGGAAAAGTAAATCTAAGAAAAAGATGATACATTATTATATCAAAGTTTGAGGAGGAAAGTCACTCTCTAATCCCCATATTATATGGCCCATATTCGAGTCTTTCGAGGATTGGGTGTGTCGACAAGCCCAAAAACCCCAAATGAAAATATCTTATGGTCCCCCCTCTATGCCCCTCATTACCCCCCCCCTTCCACAAACCCCTCTTCAATCTCCTTCAGTTGCTGTTCCTGCAGCACCGTGTAATCCCCCATTACCCCCCCACCTGCTGAATCCCTCATTAACCCCCCCTTCCACAAACCCCTCTTCAAATTCCTTCAGTTGTTTTTTACACAACACTGCTGAATCCCCCGTTACACCCCCCTGTTTGCAGATCTCACTGCCTTGTCAGATCAGAGGTGTTTAAATCCCGAAAACACTAAAACTTGTAGGAGGAGATGGACAACCCCGAGAGAAGTCAAAACTTTATTATTAGAAAACCTCTTGGGAATAACAAAACAGTTAAACCAAATTTTCAAACCTAATATATATACCTGGGAGAAAATGCAATCCAAAGCCCCTCCCAGTGGGAATTGTAACTCAGCCCTAAAGTGGCAACACGTAACTAATTATTATACTTCATTAATCTGGGGACTTTAAAGTGACTAGCCCCCATGAACAAAATATCATAAAAGCATTAGAAAATCAACAAAAAATATGAAACACCTAAAGCATGATTAAAAAAAAACAAACCTGAAGAAAAATTTACAACAATATTTAAGCATTAATCCTAACACCCCAACTAGTCAAATATTACTAAGAATCCACTTATCCACTTTATAAATCATGTCTAAAATAATATTTTAAAAAAATAAAAGAACTAAACAAATAAAGTGAATGGTAAAACAAAGGCCTCAAAAACTTACTGAAAGAAGCCCAAAAAGTATACATGAACAGGTCGCAGCAAATTGGCCCAAAAATCCAAATAATAAAATGTTTTTTATTGTAAGAAAAAAAAGTCATCTAATAAAAAAAAAAATTGTCCAAAAAAACCAGATAAACCTAAAACCATTTAAATAAGCTGAAAAAGATAAAGAATGTCAAAGACTTCATTATTTAATTCCCGGGACTAAAACATCATAACAGACTCCTGATAAAACTAAATTACCACCCCAGGACAAAAAATATAACAAATCCTAATAATTATTAAAACTAATTAAACATATATAATCAAAATTCCCCGAAGTTATAAAACCAGAAAAAAAAATTAAAGTAAATGAAACAAAAAAGGAAAACTTTACCAAACTTCTCATAAAACAAGTTTAAATCTAAAAACAAAAATCGTGCCAAAATTGAGACCACAGTGTCGAAAACTGAGGAAAAAAAAAGGAAGGAGGGTGAGAGAACTGAATAAACAGTGTCTGCTGTGATGAAAGGAAAAGTCTGCAGCTTTAGTTTTGATGGTTTAGGAAGAGGGAAGTTACTTTTGTAGTCTTTAAAAGGAAAGATAGAACAGTGTTAGAATCGACACAGAGAGAAAGAAAGAATTACATGTAGTAGACTGAGAAGAGAAAGTCAGAGAGAAAGGGAAAATAGTACTTCCCCTCTCCAAACGATCTAGGGAAAGAGGATGGGATTTCAAATTGATTGATTAGTTAATACTTTTATTAAAAATCTGAATTGAAAATAGAAATTCTGAAATAATAAGTCTATGGTTATATTTGTCAGTGTGGTATAAGAAAGTATTGTGTAATTTTGCTATCAGAAACTTCATTTTTAAAGGAAATGCAACAGAACCATTGTTAATATCATAGACTATTAAGATTATAGTTCATATAAATGTATGAAATAATAAGATAACATTACTTTCATTACATGTGTCTGTGCCTTTAAATATTCTCACAAACCTAAAATAATGCCAATTATTTGTTTTCTTAAGATATATACACACAAGTAATTTTAATGTATATTCTGTACTGAAAACCATACTTTTAACAAAGACTTCAGTGTTAGCATCACGTTTTGCTTCTTCTCCCTTCCACCTAAGGTGCAGACTTTGTGTACATCTTGTGTGTGGACTGAGTGCCTATTAATTACATCAAACCTAATCTACCCTAATTTCACTAGGAAAATGTTTCTTCTTCTCACTAACCCTGTGAAGTGACTTACAGGCTATTTACTGCAAATCTGTTTATATTGCCCTGTATAGGATGTGGGCATGTCTTGAAGAACTGACTAAAGTACCCTTTAAAAAAAAATAAAAAAATTAGCATTTATATGATGAATACATGTATTTTTATTTTTGTTTCTTTTCCATGGACTTATTTGGTGTATTTCTTTTGGAGGTTCCTAGCCTGGAGGGAACTCGGGGGGGGGGGGGGGGGGGGGGGGGGGGGGGGGGTACCGGGTGGGGCAGATTGCAGCTGCCCTGGGTCAGGTTTCATTTCTATGGATTGCGAGGAAAAGAGAGAGGGAGGTGCTTTCTTTTTTCCTTCCTAAACGAAACTTTAAAGTAAAGTGTAATTTTAGTATTTGTTTTGTACTAAAACCCATGTTGTTGAGGTGAGGAAAGACGATGTGACAGCCCAGGTGGGCAGAATTGTGTTTATGAACTAAGGTCTTCTGCTGGCCCTCAACAGATCACTGTGGGGGTTGAGACCGGTTATATTGGTTCCTGTGTACTCTCACGTTCGAAGCCTGAGGATATTCCTACTCTCTGTGTCCTGATCGGACTCAGTGTGAAAGTGGAGGGGGCTGTGGTAGAATTGAAAAGAAAACAAAGGGGGACCTTGGCCCAAACAGCACCCTTAGATTTCAAAATGCATAAGATAAACCCTGGGGATTGGGAAGGAAACATCTTTAACCCCTTGTTGAGAGAGTCCATTCCAGGAACTGCACACAACAGAGACTACGATCCCTACTGCAAAGTGAAGACGGACACATGCCTCCTGAATGAAAGAACCTCTCCCAAGTGACCATTGGAGGACAGAAAGAACTACGGACTATCTGAAATGAATCTTGAGAAGCAAAAGACTGGTGAATAAATAACAATTCATTCCAAATTTCTAGGGAAACATCCCCCCTGCTATACAAATAATTGTAAATACCTCCTCCATATACTTTACAAATAACCCATTATATACCTTAGCATCCAAACAGAATTCCTCTCAGATCAGGGGCAATCTCTAAAATAATAGGAACCCATATCCATCTACCCCACTGTTGTAAAATCGATATTCCTGTACTTCATAGAATACCTAGAGGCATACCCTGTTTAAAACATCCCCATTTAAATCATAAAGGATGAATAATTTGTCAATATACTAAATTTAAAAAACAAAAAGTTATTAACTATTAGTCCCATGGACATGAAAAATGTCTAAAAAGGACTAGAAAAAAAACACAATAAAACACTATACTATAAAGTATATACACCTATAAAATTATTGGTGGAAACACTTTATAAAATGCCACCTAAAGAAAAATTTTTTATTCTACCCTTTAAAATAAAAAGAACAAACAATAATAATGGTTGAAATACTTTATCTATAATACTTTGGGAGTGTATTCTTTTCCTTCAAAACATCTTACACTTAGAGGCGATATAAACCCTGAAGAATACGACTGCTGCCGAGAAGATTACAAATTATCTCGCTGCTTCATACGACGAAGTAGGCGAAGGAGGCAGAGACATACTAAAGTGGATGTATAAGTATATGACAAGCCTCTCAATAAACCTGAACTAAAAGCTAACACTCCATAAAGAAAAAAAAAAAGGACCAAACCAGAAAATTGAACCTTAATTATGTTTCCTCAAAGTCTCCACCAATAACTTAGAAGTGGACATTTCTGTATTATTGTTTACTCAGTATACCAATAACAAAAACAAACACAAAAAACCCTAATAATCATCAACCCTTTAAATAATAATCTATATTTAACTATTCACCTTAATTATTTACTCTGTTGTCAACTATTCCAGAACCTATTATTTTATTAATTCTAAGACTAAGGTTTAAACCATGTATTTTTTAATAAAATTATTACCGTTATTAAAAAAAAATGGGGAATTGTAATAGAAGGGTTAACTTTGTTCATAAAGTCTTATGTGTATGAGGGAATAAGGAACTTTTGTTATAATTCAACAAGATAAGTTTCATGGACATCCTGTTAATCAAGCAAGTGTCAGTAAAAATAATTGCAGACATCTTGCTAAACAAACAAGTATCAGTATTGGCAAAATTTACAGTTGATAAGAACTGCACCTTTCATCTCTGACAAATGCCAGATGACCACTCAGCAACGAGCCACGAACTCAAGCCACAAGCCGGACCCTCCCCAGACAAGGCGGGAAGGGAAAGGGGTCCCGAGGGCTCTGCCCGCCCTCACTGGGGGCACTTCTGTGCTGATGCTCCTCAGTTGCTGTGCCTGCAGGGACTGGAAGGGGGATGTTTGTCCCAGGAAAATGCTACCCCATGTTGTGGGAAAAATCTCTCCTTGGAATTTAAAGAGACGGCAAAAACTCATGAAACAAACAAAAAAATAGAATTTATTCATATTACTTGGTCTAGTCTCACACCAAATTTCTGAGGTAAAAAGACTCCTTTGGATTAGATTTCATGCATTTTATAGTTTCACAAAATTCCACCCCTTTCCAGATTAATTTTATTTATTAAATTAATTTTATTTAATTTTATTAAATTAGGTTTAATTTATTCATTCTTGCCTAAAAAGGTTTCTTTTCTCCGAAAAAGGGCTTTTATCTCCTTCTGATTGGCTGCGAGGTGTTGTCTGTCAAAAGTGGTGGATCTTCCTTTGTTCATAGCCCAAAGGAAAAAACACTTCTGTTCAAAATTTTCAAAATAGCCCAGAAAGGTTTTAATTTTTATGAACTTTATATTTCCCTTATCCCTGCTGCAAAGGAGCCCTAGTACCTCAGTACTTTACAACTTCACTAAATACCTATAATTTTGTTGGTAATACAAAGACCATGTTTTTATTTCTCATAATCTCCACACGGCCCCTGCTCCACTCACATCTTGTTCTCCCTCTTTCCCCAGTAGTCCCTGGGTGGCTCCAGAGCCCTCGGGCTGTGGGTATGTGACATTCACATCAGCCCCTTCCTGGCTCCTACACAGCCCAGCCATAAATTGATGCTGTGATCTTGCTGTCAGGTCATGAACAGGTCTTTGAAAGTGTGACTGATTTAGAAACTGAACTTCTCAGGGCCCTTCCCCATCCTCGTTGCCTGCTTTGGTCACTCTCCAATGGCTCAATCTCTCCCTTCCATTGTGTCCCCCCAAACTGCCCCAATCTTGCAGGTGAGGCCGCCCCAGGGCAGAGCAGAGTGGGACAATCCCCTCCCTGATGCCCCCAGCACAGGCTTGGCCCTCCTGGTTGCCAGGGCACTGCTGACTCAGGGCCAACTGGCACCCACCAGCACCCCCAGGGCCCTTTCCCAGTTCTGCTTCCCAGCCTTTCATTCCCAGTGTGTTTGTCCATCCGGGGTTGCCCCATCCCAGAGCACAATCCGGTCCTTCCCCCTGGAGAATTTCCCATGGTTGGGGATTCCCAGCCCTGGGATCTGTCGAGGTCTCTGCAGGGCCTTCCTGCCTTGCAGGGGCTCAGCAGTTTCTCCCAGTTTTGGGTTACCTGCAAACTTGCTCAATGTCCCTTCCAGTGCTGTGTCCAAGTCACTGATGGAGATGTTGGAGAGCACAGGGTCCAAGATGGAGCCCTGTGGGAACCCCACTAGTGACAGGCACAGTCTAATGTCACCCCAGTCACTGTTACAGGGTCCCTTTGGTTCCATGAGCCCCACATGTCATAATGGCCCCTTTGATTCCATGAGATTCTGCAGTGTCCCTGGGTTCCTTTGGTTCCATGAGGCCCTGGAGTGTCACAATGGTCTTTGGGTTCCATGAGGTCCTGGAGTGTCACAGGGTTCCCCAGTTCCATGATATTCCCAGTGTCCCAATGGAGCCTTGATTCCATAAGGTTCTGCAGTGTCCCAGGTTTACTTTTCTACTATGAAATAACCCTCCTGAAACCATGACATTATTCCTCTCTGTATTCTATTCCCTTTTTCATCACACAGTGTCCCAGGGACCTTTGGTTCTTTGAGGCCCTGCAGTGTCCCAGTGGTCCCTTCATTCCTTTGTGCCCTGGAGACATCCCGTAATCCTGCCCTGCCTCGTCCATGGCTGCTGAACCTTCTGAAAGGTTGGAAAGGGGTTCAGCAGCAGTGATCCCCATCCTGCTGGCTCTGCTTCCCAGTCTGACCAGCATGGTCAGTGCAGGGTCAGCCCAGGGTGCCACAGCCCCTCCCTCTGCAGAGCAGCTCCTCCAGCTCAGGGCCCTGCAGGGATCCCAGGATGGGATCTGCAAGTGGCCAAGGCAGCCTGGACACACTGCCCTGGGCAAAGGGATGTGCCTGGAGAAGAGCAAGGCAGCATTTCTGTGCCTGCACAGAGGAATCCATGACACAGAGAAAGCTCTTTCAGCCGCCCCCCTGGGGACAGGTTGCTCTGTCCCTGGGCCAGGACTCTGTGTTGGGCTGGGCAGAGGGGCTGGCACTGAGGGGCACAGTCAGGCTGTTCTGGGCATCTCCTGCAGATGACACCAGGGCTCCTGAATTTTGACTCCTCTCCAATTCATTGTGTCATGTCCAGTCTGCTGCTCTGGGGCTGCAGAGGAGGATGAGACTCCTCTCTGTGCCCCAGGAGCTGCTGTGCCCTTCAGAGGGACTGGGGCTGTGGGGGGAGTGCCCACAGAAGGAAAAGTTGCCTGGAAAGGGGCACACTTTTAATACTTTTACATTTAAAAAATATATAAACACACTTTCATTAGCTGGGTCATTTGAGTGTTTCTAAGAAATGGCAAAGTTTTTCTACCATGACAGAACAAGAATGTCCTGGAAGTGTACTGATGGCAGGAGAAGAAATTCTGACCTTCCCCTCTACCTGTATTACCACTCTTCAGTCTAGAACTTCATCTCCCTCTTCCTTCAGGTGTTTCCAGCTCTCCTGTTTGAATGGTCATGTCTCAGGACATCCCTTCAGTAGACCTGCTGGATGTGTGTCCTTCGCATTGCTGCCTGGTTTCCTCCTCCACTTGCTCTCTGGTCACTCCATGACTCTCAATTGACTGGTTTCATGCTTCGAGCATCAGGGAGCTGCCCAATTTTACAGATGTTTAAATAGCTCATTAGTCAACACCTTAATTGTGTTTATATCTATCATGGAACAACCTTTTCTCATGTCTGTGTCTAAAACTTCCTGTATGGAAATCCCTTGAGAAAAGGTGACATGTCAGATGCTACTGGGACATGGCACAGAGCTGAGGGAAGACTTTTGATGTTTCTTGAGATGTATCATCTTTATATTTTTTTATATTGGCCATGAATAGAAACTTGCTGTGCTCTAAGTCTCCCCAGTTCCAGACGTCTCAGAGAACACAAACCTGATGAGTTGTGGTTCCCACTCCAGTGACGCTTGGAGCTCCCTCTGTACCCAGAGCACAGAGCTCCCTCTGTACCCAGAGCACAGAGCTCCCTTCTCCCACCAAGTCCTGGGAAATGGAGGGATTCAGGACATAGGACAGGCTGTGGGGACCAGTTGCAGGGCATGGTCAGGGATTTGGGGTGGTTGTGAGCCCAGGGCAGGACCCGGCACTTGGCCTTGTTGACCCTCCTCCAACTGGCCTGGGCCCATCGATGCAGCCTGTCCAGATCCCTCTGCAGAGCCTTCCTGCCCTCCAGCACATCAACACTCCCACCCAGGTGGGTGTCACCTGTGAACTGACTGAGGCTGCCCTGATCCCCTTGTGTAGATCATTGACAAAGATATTGAACTGCCCTGAGCCCAGTGCTGAGCCCTGGGAGCACCCCTGGATGGAACTCCATTCCCCCCCACTCCTTGGACCCAGTGAACAGATGCTGCAGAATGTGTTTGATAAAGGTCCGGTAAGCCAAGAATATTGAGATGAGTTCAGATTTAACTCTGCACAATAGAGCACTTCATTCACTTTCTCCTTTCTCCTCCCTCTGTGGATCGAGGGATCTTGTGACTTCAGTGTGTGACTCGCTGTGTGCAAAGGGCAAATATGGACAGAATCCGGGGCAGGGAGTGTTTGGGGGATCTTGGGATCTCTGCTTGACACAGAAGGTGTTTGCCATTGGTCTCAGACTATCTACTGTGCAAAGTGGACTTCAGTGGAGCCAATGTGGACTTAATATACTGCAGAGGATTAAGGGATTTTTTATTGAGCTGTGCCTTCCTCTGGTTTTGTTTGCTGGCGATAAATGAACATCTCTCTGTGTCTCGTGCAGCTCTTCAAGCCAAGCAGGTGGGAGTTGGTGCCAAAGAGCTGAAAGCTGCAGGTCCAGCCTTTAGTGGAGGAAGCTCAGATTGGCACAAGGCTGCTTTGAGTGCCAGGGGTTGGATGAGGGAATGGTGGGGTGGGGATAGGGATAAAGTCTCATGGATTGCCAGACACAAAGGGTTTTGATTATCGTATCTATTCAGACTGAATTAGAAGGTGCTTAAGATCAATATCAACTGGGGATTGCTGATGTCAATGTAAAACCAGGAAAAAAGTAAACAGGTCACAAAAAAGACATATTTTCTTATGGTTTTATTAATACAACATATTCACTTGGAATGCACTTCAGAGATCTGTCTAATTAACCACAGAAGAATTGAAGACTTAGGAGTAAATTATTCCCAGGGGCCTGTCTAGTTAAGATACCATCACTGAGAGTGTGGAGGAATGAGCAGCCAAGGAGACCGTCCCTGGGGCTGGGGAAGCAGGAACTCAGAGTGAATGGTTCCAGGTGGCAAATGGACTGTGGAGTGTGGCTGTGAAATCTGTCTAATAAACCACAAAAGAATGGAAGAGTTGAAATTAAATTATTCCCAGAGTTTTGTTTCCTTAAGATGTTTTGAGTGGTAATGAGCCCTCTGGCACTGAATTCCTGAACTGAGGATGTGAAGACTGAACAAGCCTCTAGAGAAGTAAAATTCACCAGGAAACCTCCAAGTTCCTGAGGATGTCAGCAAGCCCCACTGAGGCCATCAGTGAAAGGAGAGTATGGAGGAATGAGCAGACAAATAAAACAATCTCTGGGGCTGGGGAAGCAGGAACTCAGAGTCACTGGTTCCAGGTGGCAAATGGACTGTGGGATATTTCTCTGAGAGCCCATAATGGGTGTGCTGGTTTCAGGGGGAGTCCAGTTTAATTTCTTCCCCGTGGCCAGTGCAGGGCTGTGTTTTGGATTTGTGTTGAACATAGGGTTGATAATCAGAGTCACAGAATGTGCTGAGTTGGAAGGGACCCCCAAGGATCACCCTTAGCCCTGCACAGGACCATCCCCAAGGCTCCCACCATGAGCCTGAGAGGAACATCCAGACACTTCTTGAGCTCTGTCAGACTTAGTGCTGTGCCCACTGCCCTGGGGAGCCTGTTCAGTGCCCAACCACTCTCTGGGGGAAGAACCTTTTCCTAAGATCCACCCTAAAGTTCCCCTGACACAACTCCAGGTCATTCCTTCAGTCCTGTCCCTGGACCCCAAAGAGAAGAGCTCAGGGCCTGCCCCTCCTCTGCCCCTCCCCAGGAAGTTGTAACTGCAGTGAGGTCTCCCCTCAGTCTCCTCCAGCTGAACACACCAAGTGTCCTCAATGTCCTCACACGCCTTCCCCTCCAGGCCCTTCCCCATCCTCATGGTCTCCTTTGGACACTCTCCAATGGCTCAATCTCTCCCTTCCATTGTGTCCCCCCAAACTTCCCCAATGTTGCGGTGAGGTCGCCCCAGGGCAGAGAGGGACCATCCCCTCTCTGATACCCCCAGCACAGGTTTGGCCCTCCTGGCTGCCAGGGCACTGCTGACTCAGGGGCAACTGGCACCCACCAGCACCCCCAGGGCCCTTTCCTGGCACTGTTTCCCAGCCTCTCATTCCCAGTGTGTCCATCCATGTGGGGTTGCCCCATCCCAGGGCACAATCTGGCCCTTCCCCCTGGGGAAGTTCTCAGGGCTCCTCAAGAGCCCGGAGGTCACAGGATGTCCAAGAGCCACACGGAGCTAAAGGGACCATTGTGACACTGGGGAACCTCATGGAATCAAGGGGCCATTGTGACTCTGCAGGGCCTTCTGGAGCCAAAGAGATCATTGTGACACTTTGAAATCTCATGGAATTAAGGGCTCACTGTGACACTGTGGTATCTCATGGTATCAAGGTACATTTTTGAAGCTTTTGGGACCATTGTGTCATGGGGGGCCTCATGGAATGAGAGGAACCCTTTGGAATATCATGGAATCAAGAGGCACCTGTGACACTGCAGGGTCTCATGTTACAGAAGGAATTCTGGGACACTGTAGGATCTCATGGAACCAAGATGCCATAGTGACACAGCATGGCTGCAGGGAGTCAGGGCTCCATAATAATAGTCCACAGCCTTATGGAAAAAAATGATTCCTGGGACACTGTGGAACCTCATGGAAATAAGGGGCCATTGTGACACTACAGGGTGTCATGGAGCCAAATGAACCCTGGGGCATTTTGGAACCTCATGGAGTCAAGGTCCAGTTGTGACACTGCAGAACCTCATGGAACTAAAGGAATTATGGAGAACATCACGGTGATGAGGGAACACTGGGACATGCAGTTCCCAGTGGAACCAAAGGAGCTCCAAGACGTTCTGGAAGTCATGGAACCGAGGGGTCTTTGTGACACTCCAGGGCCACATGGAAGCAAAAGAAAACTGGGACACTGTGGATACTCATGGAACCAAGGGGCCATTTGACATGTGGGCCGTCATGAAACGACAGAAACACAGAAACATTTTGGATCCTCAGGGAACCAAGGGGCCATTGTTCCACTGTGGAACCTCAGAGAATCAAGGGCCCAGTCTGACAAGGTAGGACCTCATGGAGCCATAGGAATCTAGGGTGTCGTGGTTTTGCTTTGGGTCAATTTGCTTTCACACTCCCCACACAATTACTTTTGGTTGAGAGAAGGTTTATGCAGACAAAAGAGACTGAATTTAGGGAAAAATAATATGAGCATTTATTATTAGCAAAATAAAAACTATTAAAGAACTACATCTATAACAATTCTACTTAAGTAAAAGTACTATGTATTTACAGAAATACTTTTCCCCCCTTTATATCAGTCCAAGAAGGAGAAGCAGTCTCATTCTCTATTTTTGGAGCTCCAGGTCTCCTCAATAACTCTGCAGTACTCTCATCACAGCTGGAACTCCTTCATCTCTCTCTCATTCTGTGTCGGCCTCTAGGGTTGGGCCTACCCCCCTCCTGGGCTAAGACCTGAGGCTGGGGGGTTACCCAGGTCCTGAAGGTTTTTCCTTCCATAGGCTTGCAAGGGGACACTTGCTTACTATGGATCTTCTTCCACGGAGTTACAGGGGGTAATGGTTTATAAGTTCACCCCTGTTCCCTATGGAGGTCCCTTCCCATGGGAGAACAGTCCTTGGTAGACCTCTTGGCATGGGTCTAGCACGGATCCCTTACTTGGATCCCCACATCTTACCCAAGCCGTTCTTTGCTCCGGTGTAAGGTTCTTTCTCAAGGTTACAAATCTTCAACAGCAGCACGGATCCCACACACACAGAGATCTCAACATCTCACCCAAGCCGTTCTTGCTCCAGCGTGAAGTTCTCTCAGGGTCACAAATCCCCAGCACTAGCAGCATGGATCTCTCACTGAGATCCTAAGCTTATCCAAGCTGTCCTCACTCGGGCATAAGCATCGTCCCCTTCAAGGGTTTTAAATCTTCAACAGAACTCTGTCTTATCTCAGTCCTTTTCATGAAGTCTCGACTTCTCTGGTATATCCACAAACTCCTCTGTGAGCCATATGAGGGGTTTCCTCACCCCAACAGTCTTCTACAGGTAGCAGGGATTTATTTTTTAGTCTTTACCCTGCTGAAGGGAGAGAGCGAAAGGGGGAAGAAGCAAGTCCTCCCCTTCGCACTTCTCTCTCCTGTTGCAGCTTCAGCTACCAGCTTCGACCTTGGACACTCTGTTATCTCTTTGCTGGAATTTCTTCTACAGTGTTTCTCATCTAAGCAGTCAGTCTTTCTTTAAATTTTTTTTCTTCACTCTCTTTCAACAGAGAAGGGGAACTTCAGTGCTACACCTGCCCCTGGCCCAGGGCCGGGGGAGGAGAGGGCCTTGGCCCTCCTTGGGCCCGCCACCTCTCTCCTACGTGGTTGCCTAATTTCAACTGCACAATCTACTTTCTCTTCTGTTTTCTTAAAGATGTAATTAGTAAAGGCATTACTGAGAGTTTTAATTGGTTTCTTGTCCGGAAATTCACCTGGACAAAACCATTCTCAGCCCCAGGGGCTGACCGACTGGGCAAAACCACAACAAGTGGTTTCAAACTGTACCACTTCATAACATGTGACTTTGTTGACCAATCCTAAACAAGCACTTCATTGCACATGTGTGATAGAGCACTTTATGGACTACTACTCCCAGGATGCCTTTCTGCCCCCCTTCCTGTAACCCTAAATGCCACATCTCCCCTGTCTTTACTACAACAAGATACAGAACAGTGCAATTTTGAAATCCTTTAGTTAACTACTTTTTTAACAGAACATTTTTCATTGACATAGTAACCTTATTACTTGTATGACCTTTATGGACTTACAAATTCCAACACGTATTTACTTAAATCTTATTTACCTAAGGGATTAATGCAGTTGGGTAGAACAAAACTTTATTGAACAAAAACCTTCTTTTCCTAAGGGTCTCATGCACCAGAGTAGAACAAAAACTTTATTATCTGAGGGTCTATATATAACTGGGGAAAATTTACTTTAAGAAGAAAGGGTTAGGGGAGGACATCTTGTTCTCAGCTGTCCCTTATTAGGGTGATGTGGCAGAGGTAGTGTTTGTTGTGTGAGTGTGCTTGTTCCAGGCACATGGCATAAGGTGCCTTTTGGTTCACATACATTCCTACATTCACACCATCTCTCTCTCACTCATTCTTAGGTGGCTGCCTCAATCTCTCCTCATTCATGCAAACCTGTAATCTGTATTTTGTCTTTATTTTTCAGCCACAGATTTAAGATTTTAAGAAGTAACTGGTTGTGAGCTTGTCAGTCCTGTTTTAAAGGGGAATTAGTATAAGGAATAGATAGGTTTAGCAAACTTAAATGAGATCTGTTCTGATCCAGCACCTGCTTATGCACATGCATATTCTCTTTCCCCCTTTTTTGTTTTGAACACTAAATGTTAATGAATTCAAAGATATAATATTGGTAAGAAACATCCACATTTCTGAGTTTGTACTTAGAAAAATGAATAGCTAAGTCATTATTATAATTTGTAAACACAGCTTGAAATCCAGTGTCTTCTGTGAGAAGTTAGTCTAAGTTGGTCATTCCAAGTCGTTTCTGGGTGCTGAGGTGTAGCCAGTCTTCAACTTTTGTTTAGTTTCTCCTTCTAATTGCTTCTAGTTGCTCTTTATCAAAAAGTTTGGAAATTTGTTATTAATAGTTCAGTCAGTTTGAAGTGATTATTGTGACAGAAACAGATGTGAGTTAGGTAATTTCACAGCTTTTGGAAGCTGAAGGCTTAATGATGATTTTTTGTTGATATTGTATACACTTTTCTGGGATAAAAGAATATTTTTATGTATTAATTAATAAAAAAAAGAAATTCCTAAAGATGCTAACTATTCAACTTAAACATGATAGTTATAACAGTTAAACTTATGTAGATGCATTTAAGAACTTAATAATTTTAAACAACATTTAGCAATTTTTACTATTAGTAATTTAAACAAAGCTACAGGGGAGTTAGAGATTTTTAAAATGTGTTAACAAGGCATTGTTGAAATTTTTCTCCCTTATCAACATAAACACATAGCTAAAGGCAGTTTCTGTAGGGAAAAACATTTTAGGGAAACACATTTCAGGGAAGTCTTGCTTATTACAATTTTCATTAAATGAGTTTAATGCTTTGTAGAGGATGTGTTTTTGCCCAGTTTGGAAAAATTGGACTTAACAGAGGGATTTAGATCAAAGGATATTTATTATTCACAGATTCTAGGTTGACTTCTAAATGGGGGTTTTAGAGAGCTGAGAGGGTCTTGCCTTTTTTCCTGGCAAAAACTGCCTTTGCTGAAGAAAACTTTTTGGAATTAGGCATCTAATTAAATTATTCTACACAAAAACCTTTCCAGTAATTTCTAAAGACTTGTCTGTAAAACATATAACAGCGAAACGGTGTCACACCAGGGTTGTATGTTTGTCAGCGCGGTGAGTACAGCAAGCTCCGGTGCTAACTCTGCTCCGTTTCAGTGGTGAGTTGTCTTTTGATGCTCTCGCCTGGTTTCAGCACTTTCCATGGTCGGGGGACAGTCTTGCCCCCCCAGGGGTCCTGACGCTAGCCACGGTGGCCGGGTCTCGCTCTGCCTCAGCAGGCGCCGCCGGTTCCGGCTCGGCACTTGCTGCGCGTGGCTGTAGCAGGACGGAATCTCACAAGCGGTTTGGCTTTCGCTCTGCTCGGCCCGCGCTTCCGCCGTGGGCTCTGCGCACAACGCCGCTGTTCCGTTTGCAGGCACAGCAGCTGTTGTTCAGTCACGGGCTCTGGGCGCGAATTGTGTTCCGCGCGTACCTCCTGCAGAGGCCCCCACGAGATGGCCACGAGACAGGAAGAGAAGGTTCCACTGCCTGCTCTCGGCACGGGCAAAACGGCACCGCCCAAGCTTGGACGTGGCTGCCACGTGTCTGCAACCCTGCAATAGCTTGGGGACTCAAAGTCTGTCCCCTTCCAACAATCACAGAACTTGAGCCACGTACCCGCTTCCCGGAAAGCACGCATCCACGAAAATTCGGCACAGAAAGGCATATTTTGGGGCTTTTCTTCCGTGTTCTCGGCACTCTTCCCCCCTTCTTCGTCTGGTATGTTATGGAGTTTCATGCCTGACAATGTCTGGGGGTGGGAGGAGGAGATTTAGAGTTTTTGCTGTGGACACATTTGAGTTCTCTTGTGAGGTTTTTTAAGTGTCCGCTTTTCTTATCCCTGCTTTTTCTCTTTTTCTCCATTTTTCTTTCCAAGCCATTTTACTAAGGATTCTGATTACCAGAAATCCTAGTACAGTTACTTTTATCAATCTCATAAGTCCAGTTACTTTATCTTTCTTAATTTGTCCCCAAAGTCTCTTTAATATTAGGCTTAAGGCTTTTGCATTTTCATTTATTCCTGTGAATTGGAAGTTCCCATTTTTCGGCCTCTCACCTGGGACACAGACACAGCTTTTTCTTCATACTTCTTACTTCTCTTTCTTCCTACCGTCCCAGGCTCTTTGTGCACACTTTTTCCCTGAGCTCATCCACGGTTCTTCCCGCCAACACCCACCAGAGGTTTTTTTTCTCTCATATCTGGCGTATTTTGCTTTTCTCTGGCGAGCGTCCATCAGCGCTACTTTAGGCTGGTTCCTGACGCTTTCTGTATTTTTCCCTGTTACAGGGCACCATATGTTACAATATGATTAATATAATAAATAAAGGGTCCAGTGGACCGGAGAGACACCAATGTGGTGTGTAGCAAAAGATCTTTTACTGAGAGAGACAAAAGCTCAAATAGTAGTTTCAAATTGTAACACATCATAATGTGACTTTCTTGACCAATCCCAAACAAGCACTCCACTGCATGTGTGGGATAGAGAACCTTATGAACCACAACCCCCAGAATGCCTTTCTAGAACCCGTCCTGTAACCCAAAACGTGACAGCAAAGTAGTCCAGGAAGGCTGGAGGTGCTTTCAGAAGAAATCTCAAAGCTCCAGGAGCTGTGCCCATGGGCCCTAAGACAAGCCAGGGGACAAAATCATGGGTTGGTTAGACAGAGAACTTAGGCTGGAGCTCAAGGGAAAAAAAAAGAGAGTTTCACCTCTGGAAGGAGGGGCAGGAAACTTGGGGGACTACAAGGGTGAAGTGAGGTCAAATAGGAAGAAAATTTAAAGGGAAAAGGACAAACTGGAACAGAATTTGGCCATTGTTTTCTCCTATGTGCACTTGAAAACAGCAAAAAATGTGTCTCAGAATCCATGGGCAGCAAAAGGAGGGCTCAGAAGAGTCTCCATCCCTTTCTGGGTGGAGAGGACAGCAGAGTGTTAGGGGAGGAGGAAAAGGCTGAGGGACTTCACACCTCCTTTGCCTAAACCTGTACTACTAAAACCACTTGTCCTCAGGATTCCTGGATCCCAGGGCTGGAAGCTGGTGATGGGGAGATGAGTGAAGCCCCTGTAATCCAGTAGGAAATGCTCAGTGACCTGCCCTGGCAATGAGACCCCCACAAGACCCTGGACCCAGATGGGATGCACCCGAGTGCACCATTCCATGGCACGGGCAGGACATCCAGGGGATCAGGCCCAGCCAGTGTGGGTTTGGGAAAGACTGGCCCTGCCTGACCAACCTGGTCTCCTTTTCTGACAAATGACCCCCTCAGCAGCTGAGGGAAAGGCTGGGGATGTGTCTGTCGTGACTTCAGGAAAACCTTTGAGCCCATCTCCCACAGCATCTCCTGCACAAATTGGCTGCTCATGGCCTGGACGAGGGAACTGTTTGCTGGGGGAAAAACTGGCTGATGGCCCAGGGAGTGGTGGGGCATGGAACTAAATCCAGGTGGGACCAGTCACTAGTGGGGTTCTCAAAGGCTCAGGGTTGGGGCTGGTCCTATTTAACGTCGTTATTGGGGATCAGGATGAGGGGATCGAGTGCCCCCTCAGGAAATTCGTGGATACCACGAAGTTGGGTGTGAGTGTGGATCTGCTGGAGGGCAGGAAGGCTCTGCAGAGGGATCTGCACAGGCTGCATCAATCAGGCCAAGTGTCATGGCCTGCACATGGGTCACAACAAGCCCCAGGACTGTTCCAGGCTGTGGGCAGAGGGGCTTGAGAGCTGCTCAGCAGGAAGGGACTTGGGAGTGCTGCTTGACAGTGACTGGATATGAGCCAGAGTGTGCCCAGGGGGGCAAGAAGGCCAAGGGCACCCTGGCCTTTATGGAGAACAGTGTGGCCAGCAGGACCAGGGTAGTGATTGTCCCTCTGTGCTGGGCACTGGGGAGGCCCCACCTTCAGTGCTTGTCCAGTTCTGGCTCCTCAGTGCAAAAAGACCCTGGAGGGGCTGGAGTGTGTCCAGAGAAGGGAACAGATGTGGGGAAGGGTCTGGAAAACCTTTCTGATGAGGAACAGCTGAGGGAACTGGGGTTCTTTAGTCTGCAGAAGAGGAGGCTCAGGGAGCACCTCATCACTCTCTACAATGACCTGAAAGGAGGTCTTAGTAGGGAAGGGGGGTTGGTCTCTTCTACAAAGCCTTTAGTGAGAGCAAGAGAGGAAATGACCTTGAGTTGCCTTGGGTGAGGTTCAGATTAGATATTATAAAATGCTTTTTTCACTGAGAGAGTGTTTAGGTGTTTAATCAAGTAGCTGAGGGAGGTGGTGGAGTCTCTGGAAGTGTTCAGATGTCATCTGCATATGGCACTTTGGGATATGGTTTATGGTGGTGCTGGTTTACAGCTAGACCATAAGACCTTGAAGGTCAATTCCAACCTTGGTGATTTTGTGATTCTGTGACCTGTGATCCCATTTTCAAGGTTTGTGCTCTTACACAGTCCTCAGGATGTTTTCTCCGTTGGGTTCCTCAGAGGGACCCATTAACATTACAAGAAACTTTACAGTTTGAATCTCACTTTGGTTTCTCAAGAGGTTCCTGAAACTTCCCTCAGAGTCTGATGTTCAGGGACTCATCCCCAAAGCCCCTGAGGGTGATGAAATGCCTGGGGCTGTTGCTGGGCCGGGCTCCTGGCACACAGGGAGCTCCTGGCAACCAAGAAGAGCTTCAAAGAGACACCTCTGCTGGTGAGCAGCTCCTCTGCACAGCCCAGCAGGAATGAGGCCACTGCCAGGGCAGCACCCAGGGCACAGGAGAGAAGGCAGAGAGGTGGGAGGCAGCCTGGGCTGGGAGGGGACTGAGCTCTCACTACAGGAGAAACATTCACAGGACCTGAATGAAGAATTCTCTGGTTGTAGGAAAGTTAAACTTCCCTTCCTGCAGGGATCTCCTAAAGCTGCCACATCCCACAGCTTGTAGGATCTCTCAGAAGGACTCTCCCAGTCCCTGCAGGGCAGAGGAAGTGGCCCTATGGCAGAGCAGGGCAGGAGCTGCAGGCAGCAAGGGCAGACAGGAGAAGGAAAAAGGAGGTGAAAGGGATCCTGGGCTGGGAGGACAGGGCAGAGCTCCTCAGGGGAGGAACCTTGGCAGCCCTTTGACATGGGAAGGCTGTGGCTGCAGAGCAGTGCAGGTGAGTTGCTGCCAGTGGCTCTTGCAGCTGCCAAATGCCAGCCCTGGCAGAAACTGTCAGGATGGCTCTGCTGGATTTTCTGGGGAGCAGCAGGAGAAGTTGCTGCAGAGCAGGACTTGTTGCTGCCCCATCAGAGGCCCAGGGCAAGAAGGTTCCCTGTGCCAGGGCTGGCTGTGGGATGGGAAGGTGGGGGTGCAGCCAGGGGTGCCCAAGGCTGTGGGGCAGAGCAGTGTCCTACCCCCCAGGGCTGTGTGTGCTGGGGCAGGGACTCTGCTGCCTGCCAGGGGCAGCTTTCAGCCTGGCGAAGGAGCTGCCACGGCCCTGCAGGGAGAAGGGCTGTGGGCAAGGAGAAACTACTGGTAGGGCAGAGCACGGCAGAGTCCTTCTGATCTCCAAAGTGTGCTGCAGGGATGAGGGCTGATCAAAGCTCCAGATCAAAGCAGGAAATTTCCCAGAAGGTATTTGCAGGAGGCACAGACACACAGGGGGTACCTTGAAGAGAATGAACCAGTGCCTTGTGCTGCTGGGAGGGCTCTGCAGGGCAGAGCTGAGCCCCCAGCGCTGGGATGGGCTCTGGCAGCACTGCCAGGGCCCAGCCCTGGGCCCAGGGAAGCAGCTGCTGGCAGGGACATCTCCAGGCAGCAGAGCCCTGGGCAGGGAATGGGGGACAAGTGCCCCCAAGACCTGGGGGAGGGAGCGTTCAGGCAGCTCTGGGGGCCCTTCCCTGCAGCTCTGCTGGGCACTGTGTGCTGGGCCATAAAAATGAGGATTCTTGCAGATGAAAAGAACCTTTCCCAGGTGTTATGGTAATAATAGAAAACACAGGCAAAATTATTCTAAGCTCAGACTGAACTTTTTTTCTGCAGCCACAGCTCTTCTGAGTCATGGGTATAGAGACATGAAAGGTGGGTTACCTCTGAAATCCTTTGGCAGTGTCAGAGCAGACCAAAAAGTGTTCCATGTCCCATTGTAGCAAAGCAAAACTGACACTGTGGCAGCAGATTTAACAACACTTGACAAATTTCTATTAAAACCTGTAAAAAGTGGATTGGCTTTCTCAGAGAAGTCTGTCTTAACTGTTCCCTTTCTTTTGCTTTTCTGAACAGCCCTCATGGTAAGAATCAGCAAATGCTCAGCAGCAGCTCCATGGCCCAGTTCCTGCTCCTGGCATTCTCAGACAGGTGGGAGCTGCAGCTCCTGCACTTCTGGCTCTTCCTGGGCATCTCCCTGGCTGCCCTCCTGGGCAACAGCCTCATCCTCAGCGCCGTAGCGTGCGACCAGCACCTGCACACCCCCAGGGACTTCTTCCTGCTGCACCTCTCCCTCACAAACCTGGGCTGCATCTGCACCACTGTGTCCAAAGCCATGCACAACTCCCTCTGGGACACCACAACCATCTCCTACACAGGATGTGCTGCACAGGTCTTTTTCTTTTTATTGTTCATGTCAGCAGAGTTTTCCCTCCTCACCATCATGTGCTCTGACTGCTACGTTGCCATCTGCAAACCCCTGCACTACGGGACCCTCCTGGGAAGCAGAGCTTGTGCCCACATGGCAGCAGTTACTGGGGCCTCTGGGTTTCTCTATTCTCTGCTGCTCAGAGCCAATACATTTTCCCTGCCCCTGTGCCAGGGCAATGCCCTGGGCCAGTTCTTCTGTGAAATCCCTCATATCCTCAAGCTGTCCTGTTCACACTCAGACTTCCATAGGGAAATTGGGTTCCTTATATTAAGCTGTTCCTTAGGTTTTGGTTGTTTCATTTTCATTGTTTTCTCCTATGTGCAGATCTTCAGGGCTGTGCTGAGGATCCCTTCTGAGCAGGGATGGCACAAAGCCTTTTCCACGTGCCTCCCTCACCTGGCCGTAATCTCCCTGTTTATCAGCACTGCCACATTTATCTACTTGAAGCCCACCTGTCGGGGTAGGCGGTGGGTCCGCCATGCAGCTTTTGAGGAATGTAGAGGAAGAGGATTTTGATCTAGACACCCTAAGGCCTTTCCCCTGATAGAGAAGCAGGGGCCGTAGAGATCTTGGTAAAAGGTGCCAGTCCTGACCATGGGAGAAAGAATGTAAATAAGAGGTGAACATCCAATCATATGTGAAGGCTAGTGGTAAATATAGATAATAGAGCTAAGAATAGTGTTAGTATGTAAGATTCTATGGAGACAGTGTGTGAGTGCTGCTGTGTGAAGACAATGTAATATTCTGGATGAAGAGAATAAAGGTGAATTTAGACCATCATCATCAAGTGCCCAGTTTTATTTACTTGGCCGTCCTCATATACTACAACACCCCCCTCCATCTATTTCCCATCACTAGACCTGGCTCTTTCAGTTCTGTACTCGAGGGTGCCTCCAGCACTGAACCCCCTTATCTATAGCCTGAGGAACTAAATGTATTTCAGGAGCAAAAAACTGCATCTTTTCATCTGTAGAACACTCACTGTGTAACACAGATTGGGCCCAGTCTGCCTTCTAAAAGTTTATAATGTGTGTGTGGGCGTTTCCTTTTATTTCCCTCTGTTCATGTCATTAAAACTGAAATTTTTTACTTCATCTCATATATAATTCACTCTTTACCTCTTTTTTTGACCCACAAAAGATCAGGAATCTTGCTCTGCGTGCATTTACACTAAATAAAAATTTGTGCAGCAATGTATTTGTGAAACATCCAACCTGTGATAGTTTGTACATGAGGAATCACAATCTGAGTGTATGAAAGGAATAGACTCTGCAAAGTCTTGTTGCTTTGTTGTTTCTCCATGGAGACAGTGCGCGGAGGGCAGGGACCCACTGGGACTGCAGGGACTGAGGGCTGGCTCAGATACTGTGTGTTGGTGGCCGATGGCCAATGGACATGACAAAGGATCTCCAGGTCACCTGCCTGGGGCTCTGTAGCTTGTGCTGGCTCTGATGGCAGGTGAGGACTTGTGTGTAGGAAATGAGGAAGTGCAGGAGAGCACAGAGGATCTGCAGGGACAGCCCATCCCATCCAGTCAGCAGTGACTGGAGCCCTGGAGCAGAATCTTGCCCAGGGTGGAGTCACCCAAAGTACTAAATCTTGCTGGGAAGTGGCAAAGAGAGCTCTGCAACCCCAGGGGACACAGCAGGGACAGGGAAAACTCTTGCAAGGGGCTTCTCTTTCCCTCAGTGAACTTGCACAGGTCAATCAAGAGCAGCCCCCCAAGCCATGTTCCAGCTCCGGAACAAGGCAGGGCCCCTCTGAGCACCCTCCATGGCCACACAGGAGCATCTATGGGAGGTGGTCAGTAGCAGGGAGCACCATCAGCTGGCTCTGATGTCCATGAGGTTCCTCAGTGTCAGAATGGCCCCTTGGTTCCATGAGGTTCCAAAAGGTTTCAGGGTTCCTTTTCTTCCATGAGGTCCCACAGGTCAAAATGGTCCCTTGGTTCCACCAGATCTCAGTGTCCCTGTGTTCCTTTGTTTTCAGGGGGCCCTGCAGTGCCAAAATTGCCTCCTGATTCCAGGTGTTCCTGCAGTGTCACAATGGCCCCTTTATTTCAGGAGGTTGCCCACTGTCCCTGGGTTCCTTTGGCTCCAGGGGGCCCTGCAGTGTCACAGTGACCTCTTAATTCCATGGGTTTCCTCAGGGTCACAATGACCCTGTAATTCCAGGAGGTTCTTCAGTTTCCCAGGGGCTCCTTGATTCCATGAGGTTGCACAGCATCAGCAGAAAGTTGAGCTCATCCTGATGGAAGAGTTGTGGAGGTTGGGAGGAACTGGGACAAAAGGGATAAGATAATTGGGGAAGGAAAGAGGGGCTTGGCCAACAGAGAGGAAAGATTTTGATGAGGTAAAATCACCTTCAGATAATGCTGAGGGTGGTGAAACACTGACTGTGCAAACATTCCTGATGGACCTTTACTCTATTTGTAACCTCAACACAACCCAAAAGTGCTGCCCCTCCCATTGAAAGGAATCCACTGCTCTAATTCCAAGGCAGAAAAAGCCCAAACCCAGAACTCTAGACTCTTATTTGTACTCAATGCCAGCCCCATTCCCAAAACCAGCACTGTTCGTATGAAAACACAAGCTTTAATCCTGACCTAGCCCAAAAAGCTCTTCCCCTAATCATGAACCAGACACTACCAGCAGAACAAAAAACCTGCCAAAGTTCTGCCTAATCCCCATCCTGAACTCTAAAGCCCAAGCCCTGACCATGAAGCACCTCCACAACCCTTGGGAGCAGGGCAAGGACCTGCAGGGCCCAGAGCAGGCCCAAGGGGTTGGCAGAGCAATGGGAGGGAACCTGGATCTGCTCAGCTCTGCAGTGACCCCCAGGAGAAGAGCCTGGGCTCTGTCAGGGATGTCCTGGGGCACAGGGACTCAGCATCAAAACGAAGAAGACCAAGTGCACATGGCACCAGCCAGAGCTGCAAGGTCCAAAGGCACCCAGGCCTTTGTGCCCTTGGCTCTTGCAGCTGCCTCTGCCACTCAGGCCACCACAAGCAACTTTCCCTTGTCTCCCTGCACTCCTGACCTGCAAGGATCTGCTCTAAGGAGTCCCTGGGGAGGCTTTGTCAGTGCCTGCCCTCAGTGGGGCCCAGCAATGCTTCAAGGGACTGGGAGTTTGGCTTCTGACTTCTTGAGCTGCTTCTTCAATCTTCTCTCAGTACCTCAGGATGATGAACTTGTCTGTAAACACACTGTGGGGCTCATTAAAGTACAGAGAAACAAATTATTTTCCTTCCTTTAATTATCTCCATGTTTTCAAGTCTTCAATAGCTAATTGGAGTTCTTTTGTAGTTTAGCTAAGGAGGAAGATTTTAAAGGGGACTTCACAAAAATATATTTTTTTCTTTGAAAGGTGTTGCCTAAATGGCTGTGAGGAAAAAAAGACTCCAATCCAAATTAGGTAGGAGATAAGAGAAGGATGCAAAGGTTTTAATGAGTCCCCAGGCTTTCTGGAATACTCCCAGCGTGCTCCCGAAATACAGAAGTCCACAGTTTTTATAATGATTTTCGCCCAATCCCCATCCTGCCACCACCCAGGTTCTGCCCTCGCCATGCCTCTTGGGAATTGGGTCTGGGGGCGTTTTGGGACCCCCTCTTCTTCATCTTCATCTTCCTCAGAGCACATAATGTCCTTGGAGGCCTTCCAGAATTCTAGGTCTGAAGATTGTTGAGTCTACAGCTATATCTTGTTCCGTAGGGTTAGGATGTTCTTCTACCATTCTGCCTTGAAAAAGAGACTAAACAGGCTAAGGAATTTAGGGAATTGATATGGGAATGGGTAACGGGTTTGAGCTGGTGTATTAAGGGTAAAGGGATAATATTTCTGCTACTCTAAAATCTACATTTACTACATAACTACTTCTAAAATCTACAAAATTAAAAAAAATCAAAACATCAAAACTCCAAAGTATCAAAGGGAATGATTTACACAGAGCCTTGGGATACAAGAGGATCAGAGGACAAGGGATTTGGACACAAAGATAAGAGGGTAAAGAAGATTCGTAGCACTTAATTATTGACTGACTCAACAGTTATCAAGTGGTTCAATAGCATTTGCTAAAATTTAACAGTGACAGAATTATAGATTCCCAATAACATTACTCAAACCACAGTCAATTCCCACACACACTCAGGCAAAGATGTGTGAACATGTAAATATCTGAGTGTATAAAGGTCTATTGTAGGGATTTTTAGTGCTAATATAGAGGATATGCTGCAGTTTGAGAATATAGCCTTATGTTGCTGATAGTGCTAACATAGAAGATATGCTGCAGTGAGAACATAATCTTATGTTGCAATTGTGAAAACATGATCTGTTGTTCTGATGGCCTTCTGATGGTACCAGAATGTGAAAGATCTACCAAGAAAAACATTAGCAAAACTAGATATGGAAAACAGGGTCTCAGTACCAGCTATCAGAGTGGGAAAGGACATAATGTTAAAGAAACAAAGCTAATAGAAGAGTATTGTTAGAAAACTGTATAAAAGACTGTTCCTTGATTCAAATAAACAGCATTCTCTGATCATCATATTGGTGTGCTGAGTCGTCCGGGCTCGCATGAAAACCCCCACAATTGGTGATTCGCGACGTGATCCAGTAAGGAACAAAATGTGGGCTCCTCTAAAGAAAAGGTCAGGAAAGGGTTACTGGCTGGTGGTTCTTTGTCACAAAGCACCAAGGTTGCTCCAGAGAGGCAGGAAATGTAAGCTTATGGGAGCGGTAACCATGGGAAATGTGGCATCCGTGCAAGGAAATGCAACGTTAAAATTATTGCTAAAATTAGCAAAAACAACAGAGACGGAGGTTAAGACTGTTGATTTAGAAGATTTGCTGCGGTGGGGGCAGCAAAAAGGGTTTTTTCAAGACACAGATCAAGTGTTCTCTCTCACTATATGGAGTCAACTGGGAGAAAATCTGTGGAAATCTGTCTTTGCAGGGAGCAGCAGCGCAGCACATCTGGCATCTGTGTAGGATGCCTGTGCTAAAATGCTGGAACCCTTGTGGAAGCAGGAACAGTTAAAAAATTGAAACAAGCTCTTTTGAGCGCAGCAGCGGCACTGAAAGCCACCCCGAAAGATGAGAGGGTCCAGATCACTTCGTTTCCTATGGAGGTGATAAATTTCTGAAATGGTAATCCTATTGTTTCATCTGCGCCGCTGACACCTGCAGAACAGGTGTCTGCATCCTTTCCAGTCCCTCTGTATAAGCCTCTCAAAAAATCTGAAAATGAACCTTTACTGAACGACGATAGTGACATGGAAATAGACTATCCAGGTCCTGTGCAGCAGGAGACTGCCACGGCACAGGATCAGCTTCACCCTGATCCTATTGAGCAAGAAGTGCGGAAACAAAACAAACACTTAGAAGACTTGTTAGAAGAAATGAACCAAATAGATACCAACTCAGCAAGTAACAGGAAAATTCAAAAAATGTATGATAAAGCAGCACAGACTATCAAAGAGAGTTTTGATTCTTTAGCAGAGTCAGCAACCGTGGAAAAGAAAACAGAACCCATTCAATCAGAACCCATTCAGCAGTCTTTGAGCAAGACACGCAAAAATAAAAACATTGATGATATTGCAAAAATCAGGAGAACCCTGCGATGGAGTGAAATGTGTGGAGAAGATGGATCTATGTCTCCTCAAGAGACAGATCAATATATTCGAGACCGATACGGAGGAATTCCTGAAGAACTGATAGAAGAATATAAGGCTATGAGAAAGCAGGGCAGTGATCGATATCAAGGGATACTGCGATTGATGGATCCTCCACGATCTCAGCAGCAGACAGCAACATCCAGTGTCAAAAGTGGGAACACTCCTGATCGACCACCACCACCACCACCACTGGATCCTGACTATTCACCAGGACATCGCTGGAAGGGTGTGATTGAACATGCAATCCTTGAAGGGTATACACTGCCTTCTTTTATTACTGTTTACCCTGTAATTACAGACCTGCAAGGACAAAGATGATGGGCACCCCTGGATTGGAAAACAATTAGAGAAGCACAGCGTGCCATCATGTAATATGCTCTTGATAACAAATATGTACAACAAATGTTGGAACAATTTTTTCAAAATCCAAGTCCTAACTCAAACTGATATCAAGGCTGTAGAAGAGTAGACAGCACGATGGCTCTGTGGAGGCTTCCATCAGCGCTGCCTCCGTACAATCCTTAACATCCACTGGACTGACTATGTGACCAACACGTCTGTCCTTGAACAGGCAGCAGTCCCAAGCATTGAGGTCATACTGCTGAGAACTCAGCTGCGCTGGGCAGGGCACGTCTCCAGGATGCAGGACCATCGCCTCCCCAAGATCGTGCTTTATGGGGAACTTACCACTGGCTGCCGCAAGAGAGGAGGCCCGAAGAGGAGATACAAGGACTGCCTGAAACAGTCCCTCAGCCTTGGCAATATTGACCACAACCATTGGTCTACCCTGGCCTCCAATCGGGAGGCCTGGAGACACACCATCTATAATGCTGCTGCTGCTTTTGAGAACACACGCAGGATCACTCTCGAGGAGA
>NW_020957265.1:10857-12651 GCF_003031625.1 Empidonax traillii | reverse complement strand
TGCTGCTTTTGAGAACACACGCAGGATCACTCTCGAGGAGAAAAGACAACGCAGAAAGAATCGCGTCTTGTCGATATCACCTGGGGAGTCTTTCTGCTGTACGTTCTGCAACCGGACTTGTCTATCTCGCATTGGCCTTTTTAGCCATCAGCGTGCTTGTAGCAAGCGTGGGTAGAGCCCCTCTCAAATAGCCATGATGATGATCAAGGCTGTGATAGAAATGTTATTTGATCCTACACAACAATTGTTGTTTTCTGAAAGATGGAAGGACAAAATGCAGATAGCTCAGGTGGAAAACTTGAGTAGAGGACCCAGTGATCCATTTACTGCTGCTACTGAAGACATGCTTTTAGGACAAGGGCAGTTTGCCAACCCCAATGTGCAAGCTGCATTACATCCAACTATATTACAACAAGCTCAGGCCCTTGCTTTAGCAGCTGTAAAGGAAGTACAACAGATCGGACAATCAATGCCACCTTATAGCAAGATAATGCAAGGCCCCAATGAACTATATATAGAATTTGTTAATTGACTAAAAGAAACCATTGAAGCATCTCCTAATCTTACCCCTGATGCCAAGGGTGCAGTCGGAAAAGACCTGGCTGTGCTTAATGCAAACAAGCAATGTAAACAAGTTATAGCTGCCTTACCAAAAACAGCCACCTTGGTAGATATGATTGAGGTCTGTTCAAGAGCACCAATCATCGAAGAAGAACAGTGAGAAGCCAACATTCAAGCCAAGGCACATGCTAGTGCATTAGCAACAGCTTTAAAATCTATAATACAGCAAGGACGAGACAAACTCTGAAGTGTCATCTTGATATTTTGCTATAGGGGGGAGATGTCCGGCATATCTCCCCCTCAGAACTCTTGCATAAAACACTTTATGTATTAAATTGGCTTAATCCTCGTGGTGAGGATGACTTGCCAGCAGCACCACGACATATTATACACAATTAGAATATAGATCAGAATTTACACAAACCTTTAGTGCAGGTTTATGACCCTGTCCTTAATCAGTAGAAAGAACCATGTATGTTGTTAACCTGGGGAAAGGGTTATGCTTGTGTTTCCACAGATAATCCAGAACCCCGTTGGGTTCCAGCAAAATGGATAAAGCCGTGGCTACAGCATGACTCAGTCATTCCCGTTAGAGCCTGAAACTGAAGCAAGACATCTACACAGACTGCGGCAAGCACTGGCTCCATTGTTGGCAGTGACTGAGACACAGCACTTAGCACCCTTTGCCCCAGAAATCATATTCTGAGAAGGTTTAAGACCTGAATCACAAAACTCCCCTGACCTCCAGAGACAACTGAATAGCGCTTGTAGCAATCAGGGTTATCAATGTCGACTGTGGATATGCGTGTATTGTAACACCTGTAACCAAAGTCACTGGAGAGTAGTAAAAAAACTCCAATCCCGCTACATGGCATTTATTATGTTCTAATTGTGATGACCTTGTACAAGAGGAAAGGAGATAAATCAGACTGCTCAAATTACCGAGGTATTACTCTGCTCTCCATTGCTGGTAAAATCCTTGCCAGAATTCTTTTGAACAGACTAATACCCACCATAGCAGAAGATCTTCTACCTGAGAGCCAGTGTGGTTTCCGAGCCAACAGAGGTACCACAGACATGGTATTTGTTCTCAGACAAGTGCAAGAGAAGTGTCGGGAACAGAACAAAGGACTCTATGTTACCTTTGTTGATCTCACCAAGGCTTTCGATACTGTGAGCAGAAAAGGTCTGTGGCAGATTTTGGAACGTTTAGGATGTCCTCCCAAGTTCCTC
>NW_020957265.1:2574-9115 GCF_003031625.1 Empidonax traillii | reverse complement strand
CCACTGGCTGCCGCAAGAGAGGAGGCCCGAAGAGGAGATACAAGGACTGCCTGAAACAGTCCCTCAGCCTTGGCAATATTGACCACAACCATTGGTCTACCCTGGCCTCCAATCGGGAGGCCTGGAGACACACCATCTATAACGCTGCTGCTGCTTTCGAGAACACACGCAGGATCACTCTCGAGGAGAAAAGACAACGCAGAAAGAATCGCGTCTTGTTGATATCACCTGGAGAGTCTTTCTGCTGTATGTTCTGCAACCGGACTTGTCTATCTCGCATTGGCCTTTTTAGCCATCAGCGTGCTTGTAGCAAGCGTGGGTAGAGCCCCTCTCAAATCTTCGTTCGCGAAGCCTAGCCATGAATTGTGATGAACACCTTCGCTATGAGTTATCAATAGATAGATGGTTTTCTGATTTTTTAGGTTTTAGTGTTAGTCACCATGATGGCACCTTTTTGCAAGCAGTAGAGTTAATAGAAAATTATGACTGTAAAGCAAATGCATTATTATATTCAAACTAACACACTTAGTAGCCCACAATCAGATGATAAAAGGGTGTGTTATTTTGGATAGTAGCTGTGGAGAAGAGATCAAAGTACCGCAATCTTGGTTTGTGAGGAGTGATCAGTGGCAGTCAGAATGCCGTCACTGGTGGCGTCGATGGTCACTGTGGCATTGACACTCACTGTTGGCCTGACTACAGGTTTTATTACAGAAATTAACCCAAGACAAAACATGTGGGTTACGTGGGCAAATCAAACTGGGCAAAATTACTTTTGTCTGTCTTTGGCAATGCCTGGAGATCCTTTTTGTACGTACCTTATTGGCTATCCTATGTTTGAGGAAAGGGCATTTGACAGAGGGTTTAGTGGTAGTTTTACTGACATGGAGCATCTGTATAACAACACCAGACGAAACAAGAGCTCCAATGGAGAGTGTATGTGGAGCAACACTGTGCCTGTGATGCAAAGTGCCTTTGCACAACAATATCTTCTACAGCACCTGAACCATTCAAGTCCACTTCCCTTACAAGAATTAGACCTATTAGGCTCTGTAGCACCTGCTCAGTGGGCAAATGTGACCTCATATACCAACTGCAGCAATGTTAGCCCTGAAGAACAACCATGGAATGGAACAGGGGTAGTTGATTTTGGGGAGCCTTGGTACCTTCAGCTTCACATACAGGGTGAAGAATTAACAGGGAGTGGCTATCAAAATCTGAGTGGTAATTCTGAACACTGGAATTTTTCTGAGAACAGTGCAGGGCAATTTAGTGTCAACACATCTGGAGGCTTTTTATTACCACCAGGAGATTTTATTATTTGTGGTAATCGTGCATGGGAAGGTATTCTTTTTCATCCAGTGGGAGGTCCATGTTATATTGGAAAATTAACACTCTTTGCCCCCAGACTAAGGCAATTGTGGAACGAAACACGACGTATGAAAAGAAATCATCATCGCTTTGGTCTAGACTGTGATGATGATGTTAGAATTGGATCAGATGCAGGGACAATAGCATTAGCCATTTTTCTTCCTGGAGGAGCTGCCGCTTCTAATCAGGCAAAAGTGCTCAGCATGCTGGAGTATTAAGCAGTTTAACACAACATCCAGTGTCATATCACAGTTTCTGATTGATGAAGGTAGTGTATGACACACAGTTTTGCAAAATAGAGCAGCAATTGACTTTTTACTGCTAGCACAAGGCCATGGGTATCAGGAATTTGAAAGAATGTGTTGCATGAATTTGACCATTCACGCAACAAACACAGTTGCAGACCTTACAAGAGCGTTTAGATCATGTTACTTATGGTACATCATCATTTACTGATTGGCTTAAAGGACTTGGATTGGGACCATGGCTTAAGCAAATTGCTCAATGGTTGGCACCCGTTGTCTTTCTGCTTCTAGGAGTATGTATTTTTCTGCCATGTCTGGTACAATGTTTTCGCAGCTTAATGGCTCCAACTGTATCTGCTTTGTTTAAAGAAAAAGGGGGAAGTGTAGGGATTTCTAGTGCTAACATAGAGGATATGGTGCAGCTGTGAGAACATAACCTTATGTTGCAATTGTGAAAAAATGATCTGTTGTTCTAATGGTCTTCTGATGGTACCAGGATGTGAAAGATCTACCAAGAGAAACAGTAGTAAAACTAGATATACAAAACAGGGTCTCAGTACCAGCTATCGGAGTGGGAAAGGACATAAAGAATGTTAAAGAAATAGAGTTAATAGAAGAGTATTGTTAGAAAACTGTATAAAAGACTGCTGCTTGATTCCAATAAATGGCGTTCTGTGATCACATGAAAACCCCACAGGCAGGTGCCCTCCCAAAGGCCCCCAAACGTCCTCAACACCCCCAGTGATGTCACCACTGTCCCTGTGATGTCACTGGTGTTCCCAATGATGTCACAGCTGTCCAATTGATGTCATCACAGTCCCTGTGATGTCACTAGACAGTTGTGATGTCACTGGTCTCCACTGATGCCACTGATGTCCCCACAGATGTCACTGTCCTTGTGATGTCACTGTTGTCCCCAGGGGTGGTCCCTGTGTCCCCAATGATGCCACCACTGTCCTCGGTGATTTCACCGCTCTTCCCAGCGATGTCACCAATGTCCCCAATGATGTCACTGCTGTCTCTGTGACCTCATCACTGTCCCTTTGATGTCACTGCTATCCCTGTGATGTCACCATCACCCCCAATGATGTCACTGGTCCTCTGTGATGTCACTGATGTCCTCAGAGGTGACAGCGGTGTCCTTTGATGTCACTGATGTCACTAATGTCACTGTGATCTCACTGCTGTCCCTTTGATGTCACTACTATCCCTGTGATGTCAGCAGTCTCCAGTGATGTCACTTCTGTCTCCGTGGATGTCACCACTGTCCCATGTGATGTCCCTGCTGTCCCCAAGGGTGGTCCCTGTGTCCCCAAAATGTCACTGCTGTCCCTGTGATGTCACCTCTCTCCCAAGTGGTAGTACCATGTCCCCGTGATGTCACTGATGCCCCTATGATGTCACCAGATCCCTGTGATGTCACTGATCTTCTTTGATGTCACCGCTGTCCCCTCTGATGTCACCAATGTCCCCAATGATGTCACTGCTGTCCCTATGATGTCATCACTGTCCCTTTGATGTCCTTGATGTCCCTGTGATGTCACTGGTCTCCAGTGATATCACTGCTGTCCTCACGGGTGTCACCACTGCACCCTGGGATGTCACTGTTGTCCCCAGGGGTGGTCCCTGTGTCCCCAATGACATCATCAGACCCCTGTGATGTCACTGGTCCAAAATGATGTCACTGATGTCCCTCTGATGTCACCAGTGTCCTGTGATGTCACCAGTGACACTGATAATGTCACTGGTGTCTCTGTGATATCACCCCTGGCCTTGTGAAGTCATCGATGTCCCCTGTGATGTCAAAGATGTCCCCATTAATTTCACTGATGTCTCTGTGGTGTCATCACTGTTTTCTGTGATGTCAACAATATCCCCAATGACGTCACTGCTGTCTCTGTGGTGTCACTACTGTGCCAAGCCGTGGCACCATGTCCCCGTCATGTCACAAATGCCAGTGAGGTCCCTGTGACATCACAGCTGTCCCTTTCTTGTCAGCAGTCCCCTGTGATGTCACTGGTCCCTAAGGATGTCACCCATCTCCCTGTGATGTCACCACTATCTCCTGTGATGTCAACAATGACTGCGATGATGTCACTGTGATGTCACCCCTGGTCTTGTGAAGTCACTGAAATCCCCTGTGATGTCACCAATGTCCCCATGACATCACATCTGTCCCTTTCTTTTCAACAGTCCCCTGTGACGTCACTGGTTCCCAGTGATGTCACTGCTGTCTCTGTGATGTCACCACTGTCCCCAGCAGTGGTTCCATGTCCCCATGGTGTCACTGATTTCCTTATGACATCAGGGTTGTCCTTTCTTTGTCACCAGTGCCCTGTAATGTCACTGGTCCCTAGTGATGACACTGCTGTCCCTAGGGGTGGCATCATATCCCTGTGATGCCACTGGTCTCCAGGGATGTTACCGCTGTCCCTGTGATGTCACCATTGTCCCTGTGATGTCCCTTCTGTCCCTGTGACATCACCGCTGTTCATTTGATGTCAATGATGTCCCTGTGGTGTCACCGCTGTCCCCAGTGATGTCACTGGTTCTCTGTGATTACACTGATGTCCCCAGAGGTTGCACCAGTGTCCTTTGATGTCACCGATGTCCCTGTGATGTCACTGCTGTCCCCGTGATGCCATAGCTGTCCCCACCAGTGGCACCATGTAGTTGTGATGTCAGCGATGTCCCAGTGATGTCACCAGATCCCTGTGTTGTCACGGGTCTCCAGTGATGTCACTGCTGTCCCTTTGATGGCACTGATGTCTTTGTGAATTCATCTCTGTCTCCAGTCATGTCACTGGTCCTGGTGATGTCAGGGGTCTCCAGTGACATCACTGATGTCCCTTTGATGTCACTTCTGTCTCTGTGATGTCACCAGTCCCCTGTAAAGTCACTACTGTCCCTGCTATTCATCACTGTCCCCAGGGATGGCCCCAGTCCCAATGATGTCACTGCTGTCCTCTGGGATGTCACTGGTCTCCAGTGATGTCACTGATATCCCTTTGATGGCACCAGTGTCCTTCAGTGTCACTGCTGTCCCCAGGGGTGTCAGCCAGTGCCCTTGTGATATCACTGCTCCCCAGTGATGTCACCCCTGTCTTCAGGGTGTCACCTGTGTCCTGGGGGTGGCACTTGCAGCAGACTACAAAGATGCACACTCAGACTGTTGACAGGCAATGACCTTTATTACCAACAACCATAGATCTTTTCTAGGCTTTTCCCCTGTCCACGCCACACAAGTTATTCTTCATTGGCTCTGTGCTACTGTACACGCTTCAGTTCATCTTCTGGGAGGTGCTCAGTGTCTTTTCGCCTGCTGGCACATCTCAAAACAACACCTGTCACTGCAGTTTCTCCTCTTCTGCTTTCTCATTCTGTATGTTTACATTCCTTTATGAGCTCACAGCTGTAACTGCTCAAATTCAAGGCCTAAGCTGCCCACAACCCAACCCTTTCCCACAATTCCCCCTTTTTGTTTTTCTGACGAGCATTAGCAGGCAGTAAATGCCCAGCTTTACCACTTGTTTGGTCCAGGCACTAAAACTCTATCCATTCAACCACCCATCAATGCCAAAAATCCTTTGTCCTGTGCTATCCTCCAAGTTGCCGCCTGCAAGCCCGCCATGCTCCTGTACATGTAACAGAGCAGGGTTTTTAAGGATTAACTCAGATGGAGTTTGGTACCACCTTCTGTCAAAGATGCTCTGGTCATGCTGAAATATAACAGAGACAGCTTGTTCTGTTCTGCTGACTGTACTGAAGTAAGAGATAGAAGGGATGTTCTTTGAGCAACCCAGCAGTCATGAATAAAGATAAGGTGGGCATTTGAGGGGGATAAGAAGGCCATGGGTCAGGAGATTTTGCAAACTAGGTCATTGAACAAAGAAAGTTGAAAAGTTCACATGAGGAAGAAGAGCAAAAGATCCCCAAGATGAGGCCGAAGAACAGGAATGACCACCTTAACACCCCTCCCCCCAAAAAGGACGATTCTAGAAAACTCCCCCTCAAGCTCTGCCTAAACCCCACCTATTATCAATATGTACGGTTAGATGTGGCAATCATTTGAATATGTACGTAAAGATGTTTTAACCTGTCATGAAAACTGTATAAATTACCTGGCTTTTCACTGGAAACTCGGGAGCTAGTTTATCGAACGCGAGTTGGCCAGAATCCCTAACGATGCTCAAAATAAATACCTTGCTGTTTAAAGACAAAATTTGTCTCTTGAGCACTTAATTCTGTGCTGTTTTTGCATCATTCCTGGCGAACCACCAGGAGTTAACTCCGCTGGTGCTGGAATCCAGGGGGCCTGGGGATCCTCGGGGGTCCCCGACTGGATTTTCAATGGGCGAGACTCCCCGACCCCTCGGCTTCTCACACAGGTGGCCAAGGACTTCTGCTCATCATAAAAAGGTATTTATATTTGCTTTTTGTTTGATTTTGTTGAATTTACCCCTTG
This sequence comes from Empidonax traillii, assembly GCF_003031625.1. Taxonomy (NCBI): domain Eukaryota; kingdom Metazoa; phylum Chordata; class Aves; order Passeriformes; family Tyrannidae; genus Empidonax; species Empidonax traillii. Next base: position 3,034 of record NW_020957265.1, on the reverse strand, counting down.
AGATGGAGATAGGACGTTGTCTCACAGGGTTATGAGAAGGGATGCCTTCTCAGTTTGCATTATATTGCATTTGGCCAAAAATTGTTTGTTTTGACTTGAAGATTTGGGGGCTTTGTTCTTATGCTTCCTTTGGGTTGTCTTAAGATTTGGGAAGTGATACCTTGGAGTGTTGATGTTTTGATTTTTTTTAATTTTTGTAGATCTTAGAAGTAGTTATGTAGTAAAAGTAGATTTTAGAGTAGCAGCAATATTACCCTTTACCCTTAACACCCCAGCTCAAACCCTTGTTACTCATTCCCATATCAATTCCCTAAATTCTTTAGCATATTTAGTCTCTTTTTCAAGGCAGAACATCCTAACCCTGAGCAAGAAGATATAGACATAGACCCAACAACCTTCAGGCCTAGAGTTCTGGAAGGCCTCCAAGGACACTACGTGCTCTGAGGAAGATGAAGATGAA
>NW_020957265.1:0-2219 GCF_003031625.1 Empidonax traillii | reverse complement strand
TAGACATAGACCCAACAACCTTCAGGCCTAGAGTTCTGGAAGGCCTCCAAGGACACTACGTGCTCTGAGGAAGATGAAGATGAAGAAGAGAGGGTCCCAAAACACCCCCAGACCCAATTTCCAAGAGGCGTGGCGGGGGCAGAACCTGGGTGGTGGCAGGACGGGGATTGGGCGAAAATCATTATAAAACTGTGAACATCTCGATTTCGGGAGCCCGCTGGGGGTTATTCCAGAAAGCCTGGGGGCTCATTAAACCTTTGTATCCTTATCTTATCTCCTACCTAATTTGGCTTGGAGTCTTTTTTTCCTCACAGCCATTTAGGCAACAAAGCGAAAAGTTTCCTTTAGGTTTTCTTAAGGTTAGGGGAGCTAAGATACTAAGTTTCCTTTGGCTTTTCTTCTTGTCTTGTTAAGGAATTCCTGGAATGTAACAACTGAAATAGCTCTCTGTGGTTTTATCTGTTTTGTTTGTTTGGTGTACTGTCTTGTTCTAGGTTTTAAATTAGAGTCAAGTAAAGATCTTTTATGGGTTAGGGTTTTATGGGAAGTGATTCTGGTAACTGTGAGCGAATAGCTAAGAACTTACCATGCCGTTTGAACCCTAGAATTAAAATTTGTCCTGTATGCAAATGCTCATTATTGTGAGGGCTCTATGCAACCATTGTAATAAATACACTTTAAGACCAAGAATGCAAGAGATAGGGCTAAATCGAACTCTGAATTTATATTGTATGGGGTGTGGGGCTAATCAAAGCTTGGAAGAAACCCATTGGGCAAGGTATCAGTCCTACAACTAATAGGTTTGTGTTTCTAAAAGTTTCCTCCAATCTGCTGTGAAGTGTGTATTTTGTGGTCTACAGCGACATCTTGTGACTTTGTGTGGTGATGCGATTAAACCCTGTAAAACCGATGAGAGGGGGAAACTTTTGGGAAAACTTGGAGTGTGTCAGTGTGTGTGTGAGACGCAGTTTTTACTGCGAGTGAGGAGTCCCAGTCTGTGATTCTGTGCTGGGCACTGGCCAGAAACAGACAAAGTGATCGATCAGTGAATATATGAAGTGGTGGGATAGACTGAGGAATATTTTGAGACGAGAACCGGAGTTTTATAAGAAACCCACTTAGGTAGAGGATTTTGGGTCACCCCTGGCCTTGTGAAGACACAGATGTCCCTGTGACATCAAGATTGTCCCTATGTTGTCTACAGTCCCATATGATGTCACTGTTCCCCAGTGATGTCACCAATGTCCCTGTGATGTCACCAATGGCCCTGATGATGTCACTGGTGTTTCTGTGATGTCACTGGTGTACTTGTGAGGCCACCGATGTACCCTGTGATGTCAGTGGTCTCTCTGTGACATCACAGCTGTCACTTGTCACCAGTCCTCTGTGATATCACTGGTCCCCAGTGATGTCACCCACATCCCTGATGATGTCACTGGTTTCTCTGTGATGTCACTCGTGTCTTTGTGAAGTCACCAATGACCCCAGTGATGTCACTCATGTCCCTGTGATGTCACCAGTGACACCGGTAATATCACTGGTGTCTGTGATGTCACTCCTGGCCTTGTGAAGTCATCAATGTCCTCTGGGATGTCACAGATGTCCCCATTGAAGTCCTGCTGTCTCTCTGATGTCACCAGTTTGCCGAGCCATGGCACCATGTCCCTGTCATGACAGCAATGTCAGTGATGTCTCTGTGGCATTATGGCTGTCCCTTTGTGGTCAATAGTCCCCTGTGATGTCACTGGTCCCCAGTGATGTCACCGATCTCCCTGTGATGTCACCGCTATCCCCTGTGATGCCACCAGTGTCACCGATAATGTCACTGGTGTCTCTGTGATGTCACCCCTTGCCTTGTGACATCACCGATGTTGGCTGTGATGGCACAGATGTCCCCAGTGATGTCACTGCTGTCTCTGTGATGTCACCACTGTCACCAGAAGTGGCACCATGTCCCAGTGATGTCATCGATGTTGCTGTGACATCACTGCGTTCCCTTTGTTATTATTAGTCTGTATCCCTGTTGCCCGTCACGATAAAAAGCAGAAACCAACAGAGTGTTAGTTTAATGCCGGTGCTTTATTGAGGGCCCGGGGATACGGGGGGCTCACGCCCCAAAGCCAGAATCCCGAACTGTTCATTTCGAGCACATCTTTTATACACTCAGACAAACAAAACATTTGCTATAGCTACCACTTCAAAGGTACATGATGAAGCTT
>NW_020957264.1:37385-39950 GCF_003031625.1 Empidonax traillii | reverse complement strand
AAAAAAAAAAAAAAAAAAAAAAAAAAGAAAAAAAAAAAAAAAAAAAAAAAAAAAAAAAAAAAAAAAAAAAAAAAAAAAAAAAAAAAAGCGCCATCCTGGGGAAAAAGGAAACCACATGTGAGAGCACCATTAGTAAAGAAAAAGAATAAGGGAAGTGCTCAGTGGGCTCAAATCACTCTGTGGCATGGAAAAAAATGTTAGAAAGGCCAGAGTGTGCCTTCTTATGTGTTATCAGTCTCCATAAAAAAGTCAACCTTGAGCAGTGACTACTTCAATAAACACCACTATGAAAAAGGAAACTCACAGATTATAATAGGAAAAGAACACTAAATAGTCATCTACTAAGTTATACCTTCTTCCAATCAACTTTATTCTAAGTAATTTATTTCACTGGTTGATACCATCTCAGATTTTCGAGACCTGTTGAAAGAAAAGGAGACTGGAAAAGGAAAAAAAAAAATCACAAAACTTGGCTTTATAATGAAAAGTAAAGAAAAAATAGAAAAGAAAGATTCAGCCCCTTGCAAAAATCCAAGAGAACAACACTGAGCAGACAATGTCTAAGCAAACAGGGTGACAGGGAGATGGACTTGTCAAGAATAACCCAATGTAGTTTCATCGTATGGAGGAGAGATAATAAACACTGTGGAGTGTTGTGAAGGGGGGAAAAGCCTTCAGTACTTGTCTGCAGTGCAGCTTTGTAGCTGTGTGACAAGACAATCCCATCAGTAAGACCGAGGAACGTTAGAGAAACAAAATCACTCTGAGGGAAGGCAAGCCTGACAACAACTTCTGTCCAGGGCATGTAACAAAGTTGTGCTGACAATTGAAGGGTTGTATCAAATAAGGTTTTTGAGACATCAGTGCTGGGTAGAGCTGCCATCAATGGGTAGTGGAATTGAGATTAATTTTATTAATGACAAGTGTGGGAGGACTATTATTGCAGGACATAGTGATAAGTATCGACTGATGTGAGAAATAGTTCAAAAATTGTGGCTGCATCCTTTTCTAGGTTGGCATTTATCCTCAATTTTGGTAAAACTAACTGCCAAAAATGCAAGCTAGGGAACACTTGGAAAAGCAGGAGTTGTTCTGCAAAGGGTGTAGGGATTATAGTAGATCTAAGGCCAAATACAAGTAAAATATTTCAACCTCTGAAAACAAACAAACAACAACACAAACAACCCAAGTATTTTACTGGTATATGTGATAAGAACCAGAACTTGCAAATGACTTGTTGGTTTGTTGATCTCAAATACTGAACCAGTCTTTTTTACTGTTCCTCTTCTAAGACACATAATAAAAAAAAATGAAGATATGACAGGAAACTGCACTGAGTGATTTGAGACAGGTCATTAGTGGGCACTGTGTAAACTTTTACAGAGACATTTAGGAGGCCCCTTTAGTACTGTTTAGGGGGTTATCAAATCCAGTAGCCCAAAGGAGGTGAGACTTTCCCTTATGTCCAGCCAGTACTGAGCACGTATTTCCAGTAGGCACATACACAGTTTGTAAATACATATAAACTGTGATCCCACAGATCCAGCAGGACAGACACATTCTCACTACCATCCTTGTCCTCATTTGGCAGCTCAGGGTTAAGGTAAGAAGGATATTTATTTATTCATTTGATTAGTTTCATGTATATGCACCTACATCTGTATTAAACACATATGCCTGTGTAGAATGTGGATCCAACTCCCCTGGATCACAGTTTTCCCAGTTTCTGGTACATGGAGAGAACAGCCCTTGGGGCCACAGTTTCACTGCAGCTGCTGGTGTAGAGTCCTCTGCACACAACAAAAACACACACACACACACACAGAGGGTGAGTTGTGCTGTAACACAGACACATCTTTCTACCTCCTTACCCATCTATTTTTCAATTCTTGTTCCTTCCCAGATCTCCCAGACTTACTCCTTCCTCTTTCACTGCTTTCTCCCTCCAACATCCTGTAATAATCCCCATGTAATCCCAAATTACTCTTCTTCTTCTTCCCATAATATTTTCCCTACTCCCAAGGCAAGTGACCCCTCAGCCTGTGAGTGGACTCTCTACCTTGACCCCCTGAGTGGGTGTCCCCACACCCACGGGGCTGAGGCTGTCCCTGACCCATCCCCTGAGGCCTCCCCCACTGCCCTTTTCCCTCCTGGCTCCTCTGTGTCCTGTGACAATCCTGGGAGCTGCCAGGGCAGGGTCTTTTTTAGGGTCATCCACCCCCATTTTCTCCGCTCTGGTCTTTTGTGGGTGTGGAGATTAACATTTTAAGGAGTTACCCAACAATACCAACTAAATGTTCACATGCATTTACATGTGTCCTGATTAGAGCCCAAAATCAGATTTTTATAGAGAAACAAAAAACCAAAAAACAACAGCAACAACAAAATTATCTTTACCACTTATTTTTGGAAATAGTTTAAAAAAAGAAAAAAGGCTTTGAATTGCCAGCTGTTAAAGACTGTGCAGATGTTGGAAACAGCTGGCAATCCACTACCCTACTGCACACAGAAATCTCAACCAACTGTTAGTTTTTCATCCTGCACAGCTCATACTTTTGCTGCAGT
>NW_020957264.1:28363-32212 GCF_003031625.1 Empidonax traillii | reverse complement strand
GCCCAAGTTCAAAGGCAGAGACGTTCAAGCACATTTAAGCTGACAATTGCTATCTGAATAAATAAACCCTTAAAATTAATGGGACTTAATAACAATCAGATTTATGAATATATATTTCCTACTGAACACTCTTGTGGTTCTGGACCCTGTTTTGAAGGCTTTCCTATGCTGCCCACCCCTGAAATCCTGCTCATTTAATTTCTGGTCACATTATTTCAATGGAACAGAAAACAAAAAAATATTAAAAGCATTGAAATGTTGGAGAATGGTTTTGAAATTGCTTCAAGCTGAAGCAGGGCAGATTTAGATTGGATATTAGGAAGAAATTCTTTACTATAGGAATGGTGAGGCACTGGAACAAGTTACCTGGAGAAGTTGTGGATGTCCCATCATCCAGTTCCAACCCCCTGCTGTGGGCAGGGACACTTTCCACTATCCCAGGTTGCTCCAAGCCCCATCCAACCTGTCCTTAAACACCTCCAGGGAAGCATCCTCTCATTTTCAAAATAACTTATTCCTTTAGTTATAAATCTCATCTCTTCTGTGGAAGGCTTAGATTTTTCCTACATCCTTACTGATTTTTTTTTTTTGACAGGATGGAATAAGGCTTAGAACTCTTTTCAAACATCTGTTTTAACTTCTCATGTCCCAGAAGAAAAGTCAAGGAACATGTACAGGAAGAGGACAAGTTTCCCTGGCCCCATCTCTTGTGTTTCTTACCCTGGATGGCACTCGGGTACCTGAGGCTGGTGGCAAACAAGAAGTTTAAAACATCACCCAGGATTTTCTGTCATAGTCTAAGGACCAGAAAATTATGGAGAGTTCACAGCACAACTGTGGAGGAAGCTGGAACATCCTAAGACGTGGTTTGTCTTCATCAGCTTGATTTGTTTTGAATATTTGATGAGTTATTCAAGGGAGAGTTAAAACTCCTGAAATTTCTAGAGGTTTCTGGAAAAAATCTGAAGATTTTCACAGGGTTTTTTTGTTTGTTTTTACTTTTGTTTATTGTTTTGGGGTCTTTTTTTGAAGAGGGGGTTGGAGGGTATTTTTCGTTTTCTTGTTGGGTTATTTTGCCTGTCTCTTTTTTTCTAGGAAAATAATAAAAAGATCTCATTTTATGAAGGAGAATAAACGTGTTTTTATCCAGCATTACAGTAGTTTGATGTTTGGCCCTCTCTTCTGCAGGCTGAAGAAATTATACACTGCGAAGGAGGAAGGCAGAATGTTTGTTTGTTTATTTATTTACTTACTGATTGTGTTTTTTGTACTCCCGTGGATAAAAGGGGTCACCAAATTTACAGCATGGGAAAGACAGAGGGAGAGAAATAATATTTACCATATATATGGATTTAAACTGAAAGAAAATAAATTTAGATTAGGTATAGGGAAGAAATTCTTCCCTGTGAGGGTGGGGAGGCCCTGGCACAGGTTGCCCTGAGAAGCTGTGGCTGCCCCATCCCTGGAAGTGTCCAAGGTGGAATTAGAAGATCTTTAAGGTCCCTCCAACCCAAACCATCCTATATATACTGAAATATATACTAAGACTGAAAAAAACCCAACCCATGGCAGCAAACCACCTTAAAAGTAACACCCATGAGAAATCATTCAATCTTTTATATAACCCAGGAGTAGCTGTTGATGTTGGGACAACAAACCAGTTAATTTAATAACTCAGAGTGTCTTCAAATGAAGAACAGTGCCTTACAATGTTCCTAATGCATTTAGGGACTGCAAGGCTGAGCCAGCTCAATCCTCTTTATCTATTTGTACATTTATGATCATATAAAACCCAAACACACGGCCTGGTTTTGCTCTCCAGAAACTACTACAGCAGGTTTCTTTATTTGTTATTTTTGCTGTGAAAGTTTTACAAAGGAAAGGCTCTGTTTGGGACTTCTCAGGTAGGACATAAATATGTCAAACATTAAAAATGTTCTCTATGAGCATTCATTTCATCAGAGGTAACTTCCAAAGATGGTATAAGATTCTAAATATATGTTTGGAAGCATATGAGACATGTGGTTTGTAAAATATGAAAATGATGGGGATCACATGAGGTAGAGTGTTTGAAAAAAAAAAGAAACACTAAAAAAAAGATGTAGGGAGCTTTTCAGAAAAAAAAAAAAATAGTATATTTCATTATGAAAAATAATTAGCCCAACCAGTGTGATGGGCTGCTTTGCTTTTCTACAAACACTTTTGGTGTTTTTCATTGTGTTAGTGTCTTTTACCATGAAATATGTGAGCTGGAGATGAACAATCAGACCCAAAATTATTTATTTTGCTTTTTGTGCAGGGGAAAAGTGTGAGGAAGTGGTGGATTTGGGTGGTTTATTCCCCCTACCTTTGTCCACCAAGCCAGAAATTCCATTAGCTGCACATTGGAGTCAGGCAGTGGCTCGGGAGAAATCCCTTCACCTTCTCTGCTTCTGCTTCTTAATCTCCCTGGGCTGTAAGTTCTTGGGATCAGAGCTGATTTGTTCAGCATTTGTACCATTCCCTGAAGAAATGGGTCCCTAATCTCAAAAAGAATCTTTAACTGCTGCTATAACAAAAATAGTAAAATAGTAAGAGTAACAATAATAACCACAGGGCTGGGAATGAAACTTGGTCGGGAGGATTCACTCAGTGTCACCTGCCAGTTGACCTTTATCTCAAACAGAGACAGATTTTTATATATATATATATATTTTCTCATTCTTATTGCTGTGAGGCACAGCTGATAGGTGAAAGCTGCTGCTGGAAAAGCCACTCATTAAATTGCAATTTCAATGTGTTGACATTTCAATGGGAGGTTTGCTCCCTGTGTGCCTCAGCAGTTTAGGTTTGCAAAATATCAGGCAGGGCTTTGTAAGCTCGGCTGTGTCAACTGCTGGTGTTTTGCAGCAGCAGAAAATTGAGGGTGAGCTGGGTGACTGAGGGTTGCTGTAAGGCCCTGCATTTTATTAGTCTTCAAGTGAATAGAATTCTATTCAAGGGAATAGAATTAAATTCTAATATATGCCTCTGATCAGAATATCCCATGGATTTTGGGAGGATGAGGGTGCAGACCTGCTGCCACAGAGAGAAAGGACTTCTCACACAACTGGTAAATGTGCCCTAAATAATGGGATGCTTTAATAATTTTCTGAGTTAGAAACTCAGTTCCTGTCCTGGAGATGGACGAGTAATAAGGACAAAGAGAGAATCAAACTTTGGGCAGCCTTGGATCAACTTCTGCTTGACTCTACAGAGGGGGAAGGTTAGATTCTACTTTGGGAGGGTGTAGTGGAGGGGTTACACTTGCAGTGACTGATGGAGCCAAGAGCACAACCTTTATCCCTGCCAGTGTGGCAGATATTAAACCAAACTCTACTCCAGTCTGTGTAATTACAAACCAAGACCCTTCCATTAAAATTAACATTAAAAATCACTATGATCCAAGATGGCAAATGCCCCAACATCCCTGAATATGGGAATGAGGCTTCCTGACGTTTGCCCACTTCTTGTTCAATGTTCTCCATTGATCTTTTTCTGAATAGCAGGTTCCAGAGCATCTTGCGGTTTTCTGCACAGAGCTGGAAACAGATTGTTTCCCAAAGACTCTCTCTAACCTTGATGGCAGCAGCTCCAGGGCACAGAAGCAAAACTCTTTTGAATTAAAGTTGCAAGGAGTCCTATTAACAAGCATATGATTACAGTACAAATTGCCCTGAATAATTCAGAGTCCTATCCAAAGTTTGATGGTAATCACAGCCTGGGAGAATATTATTAAAAATGAACCCTTCTGTCTGGGAAAAGAGTTGGTTTTCTTCTATTTTCCCTTCCCTTCCCTTCCCTTCCCTTCCCTTCCCTTCCCTTCCCTTC
>NW_020957264.1:24942-27409 GCF_003031625.1 Empidonax traillii | reverse complement strand
ATAGAGCTGCTTTGTCACAGTGAGTGGATGAATCACAAGAGCAGGAACTTTGTGGGTTTATTAGCAGCAAAACTGTCCTGAAATATTGCCTAGAAAAGTCTCTGCAGGATGTTCTTCCATATAAACACCAGTCCAGGAGATCTTGTCCCTCCCACTAAGGCACTGGGCAGCAGCTGAGACAGATGTTGGGCTCAATCCATCGCTGGATCCACTGAGTCCTTATGCCCAGAACATTTCTTTTACATTACAGAAACAGTGATGATTATTGAAACAAATCTATTGACTTTTAATCAAGGTACAATCTGATGGGAGTTTTGCAGAGTCCTGTTTTAATTTATTTTTTTAATTTAATTTAGAACCCAATAAGTGATTTCTCAACGTTAAATGAAACACTTATGGCATACATTTCATTTAAAATCAGTCATTTTGTTTCTTGTTTTCTCCCTGCTGGATTTTGCCCTTTGACTGGCAATATGAGCCATGAGTTCTGCTTAAAAGGTAGTAAATTTTGGCCAAATGGGAGAGATTCTGCAATTCTGATAAATATTATGAGTCCCACGGTGGCTCTGACTAACTCCTCTTAATGGAGAGAGCTGAACTAACCTAAGCTGAGGCTTTTGACATTACTTCCAGTGGAGACTAATGGCTAGAAAAGTGATTTCTATAAAATTAAACTCTACTTGGAAAATCCAGCGAATTATTTCAATCTGAGTGTTTCTATTCAAGGCAGACCAAGGATTGAGGGTTAGTTATACAGTTTTCTCAGCCTTGACAACTCAGTACTGCATAGTGGAGGTTTGAGGACCAGAAAGGGAAACTGGACACAAAACAAAACCAAAGCCAACCAAACTGTGGCTTGTTTAAAACTTCAAGCTGAGGTAGTTGCACCAAGGAAATGAGAAACTGGAACAGAAGAAAAGTAATTAGAATTATCAAAGTATTTATTTTCTAACAGCTTCGGTATTTAGAGCACCTCCTTGTTGGCCATGAAAACATACAGCTGTACTTGTAGATGCAGAGCAGAAAGAAAAAGCCCTTTTGGCCATTGAATGAAGCCTGCTTAGGTTTGCTTCTCTGTTTATAGCAGTTATCACCCTTCACAAATACAGACACATTTGTCCCCACCTTCCTGCTATCAGCTCAGGTTGTCAGAACTTTGTTTTGTGCTGGGGTTCTTGGCGCTTTCTTTGCAAACACACCCGTTGTGCTGTTTTGTGTTTCTCTCCCTTTATCCCCTTCCACATTTATGTCAAGAACTCTTAAATGTGTTGCTGGAGCTGTCAGTCATTATTCTGAAAAAAAACCCACTTTGTTCCTATACTTGTAGTGAGTTACTGGGGACAAAATTTGTCCCCAGCAACATTTCACCAGTAACAGCAACATTTCACCAGGAACTATTTGGGCGCCATGTGGGCTCTGCAGTGTCCAAGCTGTTCCAGGCTCTGTGCCCTTGTGAGGGAGAGATCTGGAGACCTGGGAAACGCCTGTGTGTCTCTCTGACTGAAAAAAAAGACTCTCCTAAGATAATATTTGCTGCCCCAGAGGTCTGCAAAGACTCAGTGACAGGTCTGTGCGGGTTGTCAGACAGCATTGCTGTGCCTTGCTTGCCTTTTACAAGGAGTGTGCTCGTTCTTTCAGCACAGACTCTCCCCCAGAATCGTCTTGGAGCTTCTGGGCTTTTTTTGGTGATAAGTGCAGCACAGAGGAGAAAAGGAAAAAAAGCAAAAAAAAGGCAACTCTGTCCCCAAAGGTTGTTCAATGCAAACAGACAGGCACAGATGGTGGCTGAGGCAGCGCTGACACCGGGACTCACCCCAGCTCACACGCGACCCAGCAGAGCTGAAAACAGACCTGGGTTTCAAAGGCATTATTTCACAGTCCCATCCTGGACACACCCCGGGCTTTTCCATCTCCAGCAAGCCCCATCCACGGATATCTCAGCCACATCTCAGCCACTGCTGCCAGCAGACATCCCATGGCACCAAGGAACAGCTGCTGCAGATGTGCCACGTCTACGCTGTGGGCAAATAAAGACTCCTCTCCCTGGAATTTCTTTTGGATTTTTTTGGTTTGTTTTGTTATTTTTAAAGTAAAGGAGGACCTGTCGTAAATAAGTGAGAGACCTCCTGCATTTCCAGCATCAGAGCTGATATTCAGATGTAAATATGTGAGAGACCTGCTGCATTTGGAGCATCAGAGATGATATTTAGATGTAACTATATAAGACCTGCTGCATTTCCAGCATCACATCTGATATTCAGATGAGCTTTGCTGGAGCAAAGCCCTTGGTCCATGTCCACAGGCACAAATGAACATTCCTTTTCTAAGAGAAACAATTGACACAGGGACTGCCAGAGGGGGTTTTTTTTCAGTTATTTTGGCTTTGGCAAAACAACAGCAAAAAAAATGACAGAGTGTTTTCTAATTCCCTCCTGGATGAATCAGGGGAAGGGGAATGTTAGCCTGG
>NW_020957264.1:7668-24846 GCF_003031625.1 Empidonax traillii | reverse complement strand
TTAGATGTAACTATATAAGACCTGCTGCATTTCCAGCATCGCATCTGATATTCAGATGAGCTTTGCTTGAGGAAAGCCCTTGGTCCATGTCCACAGGCACAAATGAACATTCCTTTTCTAAGAGAAACAATTGACACAGGGACTGCCAGAGGGGGTTTTTTTTCAGTTATTTTGGCTTTGGCAAAACAACAGCAAAAAAAATGACAGAGTGTTTTCTAATTCCCTCCTGGATGAATCAGGGGAAGGGGAATGTTAGCCTGGAAAGACAGAGGGCCAGGGCCATCTGCCTCCTCTTTTAACTAAGGAAATGGTTTTATTGACCAGGAAATATCTTCTGCCTTTAAGTCACAGCCGGGAGAGGGAGATTGAATCGTGATCCCGGACTTGTTACAAGTAGTGTTTGATAATTATTTGCAAAGTCCTTGCTGAAGAATGGTAGGGCAGGGCTTACTTTGAGTAAATGACACATGCTCACTCAGACTTTCCATTGCTTTTAATAATCAATTTATGCAAATTTAAATACATTACAAATGCATGTTTAATTTGGCTGCTTGTAATGATGACAATTGCAATTAAGCTCTCTCTGTTCTTTTGACAGTAGCAATAAGACAGAACGAAAATAAATAAATAATAATAAATTATGTCTCCTGTGACCTTTCTAAAATCTTCTGAGTGAACCACAAAATCAATCTTTTAAGAAATCCGATTTTGTTAATGTTTTAATAAACACGTGAATTTTTAAGGTATTTATGTGTTGCCCTGGGGTGGGGAGGATAAGGATTAAATATCCAAGAAATCTGTTCATAAAGACAAAGATTAACTCTGAAAACAAAACATCTTCCAGTGTTTTAATTATTTATCTATTATAAGTTGAGTTATAACTAATGATAAGTTGAGTCTTCTTTGGTCAATGAAAGAAAACAGCATTTAAAGCAGTGATGCAGAAAGATAAGATCTTCTCTTAGTGTTAACTAACAAAATTCGTACTGCAAATTAAATTGTGCACACAAAAGGGATTAAAACCTACGCAAATTAGTTGAGCAGATTTGTTTCAAGGCATAGTTTAATGGTTGGAAACAGAGTGCTTGGAATCATAGATGTTAAACTTCCTATTTAAACGAGTGTCTGATAAGGAAGGGGATTGAGAAGTGAAGGAGGTACCAAACCAGTCACAAATGGTAAGAAGTTCTCCTGCAGGCCCTGACCTGGCCAGGCTGAGCAGGGAGGAGGAGGAGACGGGCCCTGCTCACCCAGTCTGTGCCACACTCTCAAGTTTCCAAATCCCTCATTTTTAGGGATGAATTCCAGTTCATCCCTCACGGAGATCTCCAGCTCCTTTTCTCTTGCCTCTCCCCCTGTTTTGCCATCCTATGACCATTCCTTTCCAGTTTTCCACAGAAGAGGACTAATGAATATTCATCTTTTTGGAACAATGGGATTTTTCTCTTAGATACCTAGTTGTGAGTTCAGAATAAGTCTTCAGTAGATCCAATCTGGATTGAGATCCTGCTGAATAAATAAAGGCGTTTCCCAATTTGCACAGCCTGTATTATATCCACTTTCAAGGCAGCTGGAAGTGCCTGAGAGTTGGGTCACATCCTTGGTCTGGGATAAATGACAGAATGGACATTTATACACAGGAAATACTCTTGCTGGTTCCAGATATTTTATTCTGTTTGTTTTTGTCCAGGAGACAGACACAAGCATTCCCAACAAACAAACATGTTTTGCATTAAGTGAGCTGTGTTACATCCTCTAATGGAAACAAATTCATTGAAATGAGAGGAACGAGACTCATTGATTCCTCATCTACCTGCTGACATGGAAAATTAGCCGTTTCCAGCGGATCTTTCATCTGCTAATTATCCTCATTGATTTTGGATGAGGAAATGGAGAGTCTGAATTCAACTCCATTCTGCAGCACATTCTGCCAACCAGGACCTGTTTGCACTGTGACATACAGGGCAAATAGGGGAAAAAAAGAGTCGGGAATTCATTTTCCCTCCCACTTTCTTGCCCAGAGAAGCAGTGGCTGCCCCATCCCTGGAGATGTTCAAGACCAGATTGGATGAGGCTTTGAGTAACCTGGTCTAGTGAAGGTCTCCCTGCCCATGGCAGGGGGTTGGAACTGGATGGTCTTTAAGGTCCCTTCCAACCCAAACCATTCCATGATCCTGTGAATCTCTGATTCACACCCTTCCCCCCAGGAAATCTGAGATACTTTTCCATCACAGGTCAACTTGCAGGAAAATGAGAGGAGAGACAGCTGAAGAGGGGAGCAAACATGATGAAATGAGGGTAAAGAAGACATACTTTAAGAAACATCAAGCAGGTATTACTATTATTACTACTATGTAGTAGCTATTTCCAGGTTGGTTTGTTCAAAAGAGTAAAATAATAAGCCATTAAACCCATCCTGATGCTATTTAGTTTCAAACTGCATGGTTTTGGACGAAAACCATGACCCAAACTCTTTCTGAGCTGCAATAACATGGCTTAGAGTAAGAGAGACAGTGCAAAAAACCAACACTTTGAAAAGCACAGTTAGAAAAAGCTGCAATATTTCTCATTTCTTATTCTTCTAGTACTAAATATATTGGCAAAGAAATTCCATCAACAAAAAAACAAGCCCTGTCTCTTCAGCAGCACAACAGTGCCAAACAGAGTGAATCTGGTGTATTAAAATACCAACTTGTATGGTCTCCCGAGCTTTATGGCTCCAGCAATTGAGAATTAGTGCCATTAATTAGCTCCAGCTATTTGTTTTACAAATTACAATTGCATGTCTAATCCTGGCAACTTTCTGTCTCCCTGAGGAGTTAGTGCAGCAAGAGCTCCACGACAGAAGCAGAGATTAAATGGACTTAACTTGGGGGAGCATCTGAGACAAAAAGGAAAGCACAAACTGTTATTTTTATTTCGCTCTACAACCCTTTCTTTTTTTTTTTTTTTTTTCAGTCTAAGATGAAAACAGAACATCACATCTGCCTTCTCTGAGCCATTAACTTTTTTCCTGGATTTCTAATGCATTCAGCTTTTTTTAAAAATTATTTATTTAGTTTTATTGTGGCGTTGTATTTTTTCCCTCCCTTGCACTGTGCCAGTGCTTTTGTAGTCCTTCAGTCACTCCCACTGGTTTGATCCAAATCCTTCTCTTTACACAGTTTCTGTCTTGGTTTTGCCAGTAGAAATGTCTGACTCCTGGAAGCTGCACTGCTGATTTGCATCAGAGCCTGGCTGGGTAGGAAGTTGGGTTGCAGGAATATCTCACGTGGTCCAGACATCTTTAGTCAGAAACAAATCACCATCCTGGCTTCAAGTGTCTCCCATGAAACTTATTGCAATAAAAGCTCTCACTTTGACAAAGGAGTGTGTAATATTTCTCTTGCAACTCTGTGTAAGGAAGTCAACAAGTTCCCTGGATACTCCAGGAAAAGAAATTATTTCACAGAAGAATGGTAATATTTTTAGAGCTGATTTACGAGCTGCTTTTTGCTGGTGAATACCCAGCCTTGAAGTCCACTTGAAAGCGATTTTTTCTTTTTGTCATTGTTGATAAATGCTTTGCTCTCATAATAAAGTCCACAGCACATGAGTGAACATCTGAAATCTTGGGCATCTATTGAACAGAGACAGCACTCCACATCCATTTCAGTCATGATGGATGACTCAGCCACAGACTGAGGTGTGTGAATTGTGTGCTCCAGTTTATTAATTGAGAGTATGTGGTGTTTTTATGTGTGACTACACTTACCCAGTAGTGAAAAAAAAAAAAAAAAGGAGGGAATATATTTAATTTAAATTTAAAAGAGTCGGTGCTTTGCTTTCACCTTCTGCAGGCAATGACAAGTGGATCACTAAGTCTGGGCACGTGACAAATGGATGTCAAAGACAGGAGTTGTCCCTGTGCTATTAACATTTTGCATCTCTGTTGCAAGTAGAGGATGTATCTGAAGAGGTTTTTAGACACCTCAACTGAAATGTGGAAACACGAGTCTAAGCTTTGCATCCAAGCCCAGCCCCAGTGTTTGCACTGGGAATGTGAAACAGATGGTCACACCCCTTCCTGGGTGTTGGAAATGACACATTTTATTGGTTTAGTCCACACAGACCCACATGAAATTTTGACCTTGATTCTGCAAGAAGACCTACTTCTACAGACATATTCCATTCTCTTATTTTACATGTCTTTAGGTGCCTTTTAAAGTTATTCATATCTTTTAATAATATTTATTATTCTTTTCACTATGTGGAAGAACTTGGGAGTTCTTGGGCAGAATTATAGTAGTAACTGAGATGTGCATTAAGAAAAACCACTTTTTTGTGACTTGGATTTCTAGATTTTTGTTAGATGCTATATATATAAATACAATATATATTATATACATGTCTATTATATTATATATATTTGTTAAATATTATATTACTATATATTCAAAACAAAGTTAACAAGGATTCATTGCCACTTATTGTCTTTCAAATGTTGTTTTTTACAAAAACTACTATATTTTAAAACTCTCTTTGTTAAAAATATATTGCAAACAGAAAGTACCAGGGTATTTTTTTTCTCCTCTTCAAACCCAAGGCTATTTCTGTAAACAAAATATGTTGTTTATTCTGGAAGGTTTGGGGAAAATACCATTTTATGACAAATGTATTTGACAAAAGGCATATACAGTCAAATCACCGGAATGCGCCCGGAGACGGAGACTCAACCAAGATTAATTTCGTATTTGGGTCTGAAATGTATCAGAGAAGAACTCTTTGTTTTTTTTTTTTTTTTGCTCTTCCATGCAGGAGATGCAAAGCAGAGAGATGCCACTTGGGTTTAAAGATGTTACTCCAAAGGTACGTTCCTCGGTGGCAGGAGCATTGCCATGCGTTTGGTGCTTGCCCAGAAGGAAGGGATCCCAATTCCGAGCAGGGTTTCTGTGTTCCAGTGACAGTAAATGGTCTTGAGAGGCAATGCATATTTATGTTTATGAGTCAGGCAGGATCATTTTGATCTAAGTTGTTTTCTTGTATAACACAAGCCATAACACTTCCATTCAGTCATTCTGTTGCTGTGAGTGCATTACTGATCTCTTAATATGAGGTGAGTTGATTGCATCTCTGCATGTGGTTAATTGTTTTCCCTGCTGAATATTTGGGCTTTACTTATAATCTGAATTTATCTTGGTTCAAATAACGGCTCCTACACTTGGCTACTTCATTGGACCTCGAGTTGTGTATGATACTAAGCCATCATCTCTGAGTAATCTCTTCTCTTACCAGTGGAAAAATCTTAGCACATAAATATAGACCTTAATTAAGTTCCTTGCTAATCTCCTCTTCAACATATTCACTGAGTGTCACACTGAGGAAGCTGAATTACTGTTTTCTAAGCCCTTTCTAGTAATCTAATTTATTTTTTTCCTGTGTGGATTTTAGAAGTGCTTCCACTGACACCACACATTATCTTTGTGTTGCTAATGGCTGTTTGCTGCTTGACATCTCCAGTGATTATATTTATCACCATATTTCAGTCTGACTCGAGGAACTGTGCTGACTGAAGAGCAGGGCACAGCAGATGTGCTCTGCACTTCAGGTTAATTTCCCCAAGCCTGTATTAGCACGAGCCCTGAACACATTTGTGATGCATTAAATATGTCTTCACACCCTTCAGCTTGGGAATCCTTCATGACAGTCCTGCGAGGTGAGGCAATGCTGTCACCCACTTTTACTAAGAACAGAGACATAAACAAAGTAAAAAACCAGAAATCATAATCCTTGAGAGGCGTTTAAGTAGGTAAGAGACATCATGCTGGAAAATTTAGGCAAGTCTATTGTGGAGAATTGTCACACGTGTCACAAACTCAGCCCATGGTGACATATAATCAGGAAAGGGGGGAGCAGGAGTGGTCAGAGCAGTAACAAATGGTGCTGAGAATCACACAGAAATATCCCTGAGCTGTGGGATTCAGGAACCCTCTTTGATTCCTGTGGGTGCACGTGTCAGCCAAGCTGGGAATTCTTGTTAGGGCTGGACGTGGGCACACATTCCCTCACCTTCCTGAACCCCCTTTTCTCTCTTGGGTGACTTTAGTCTCTGGGAGGCAAACATTACAACATGGAGTGTGAGGGAATTCTGGTATAATTGGGGTGAATAAGAACAGGCCACTCAGTTTGTGTCCACACATCAGTTTGCATTTAGCTAAATCCTCCACAAAGGGGTGGTCTGAAACCCCACGTGGAGGAGAAGCAGAGTTTGAAGGGACTAAAGCACTTCCCACCTCCCATCTCTTATCAGGACGTTGCTGCTTGGCAAATTTCTTTTTCTTAAGTTGTTTCCAGGTTCCAAATCACTCACAGCGCTCAACATTTTGTTTATTGAGCTCATAACATAACATTTCCACACTCCTTTCTGACAGAATGGCCTGGGGACATCTTTCTGATATCAGCCCTCTGAGGAGCTCTTTCCTCTGTTGTTTTTGGATACTCTCTTCCCTGAACTACATTCCCTTCCCTGACGTGGTCCTACTCAGTTTTCAGGTTGGCAGCAGCAGAATCCAATATTGGTAGCACTGTGACTAAAGCAGCCAGATGCTGTTTCAGAGTTTGATGAGGACCTTTGAATGGGGTATTAAAATAAGAGTCTCTGATGGTACAATTCAGGTTTCACCCTTTGAATGTTTAGTTCAATGAATTATGATTCTGGGCAGAAGTAATTTACAGCAACATCACAGGTACTTTGGTCATGTCGAATTCTGCTGTTTAATTCGGAAATTCTGTAGGAGATTTAAGAAAAAAATAATTATCAAAACAGTGTGCATATTTCTAACCTGAAACTATGATTCAAGGTAGGATAAAAATTGCATAGATTACTTGTTTAATTCAGCTTTTTCACTCAGCTGCTGTTTATGCTTCTGTTGGAATAATCACAATTCACTGATGAGCTTGTCAGAGGGTTGTTTAGGTTGGTTCAAGGTCATAAAACAAAGATTCAGGTGGAGGAGTCATAGTGGGGAAATGCTGCACGAATATCAGGGTGAACTTCATTTGTAAGGCAAATTAAGCTGGAAAATACACTAATTCTGGAATAAATCTTACTTTTAGAAAGGCGCAAGAACAGATCTACCTACTGTCCATAGGTTTATTTCTTTTCAATAGAAAAAAAAAATGCACACAAGTCTACTCACGTGCTCTTGTTTATTCCAGCCACACTGGAATTCCTTTTGCTGCCCTCCAGGTGTTCTCCTGCTGACCTGCAATCCCTCTCCAGGCTCTGGGCAGCTCTTGCTGGCCCTGGCATCCAACTGGTGGGAGTGGGATGAGTTGAGGTTGCTCTCCCCCAGCAACTTCAGGATGAATTAGATTGAGAGTCCTGCAGAAACAATATCTCTCACTATTCTAAAATCATCACTTCCTGATCTGGGGGAACAAATTAATTTATAGGAACTTTAACAAGACTGATGTGATTTGAATGTGTAAGTTTAATGTTCTGAACAGCTGCAGCTGAAAATGCAGTATTTTTTGTTTGCTTTGCCTTACCTATTTTGTTTAAAAAGAAAACCCCACAGTTTCTTTTGAAGACTTGTAAATAGAATTGAAAATATTATTTTCACTTGATTATTTTTCAAATATGAAAGAGCAAGATAATAAAATATTTTGATTTTTTGTAGGAAATATTGTAGATATTACATTATTAAATTCATGAGTGTGTTTAGAATGAACTACATAACTTTATTAATTCACGGAGGAAAGTAAATAAACACAAAATATCTAAAACTTTTTCTGAGTTTTTAATTTGCAGTCAAAACTTATTTTCATTTTCAGAAATTTAAATATGACTACATTTTGCTACTACGGTGCAGCCGTAAGATCTTCCAACAATTAAAATATTTATGATCTTAGAAACATATTTGTTTGCAAATAATTAAATCTGTTTCAGTCAGAGCTTAAAAACTACTGCTGCTTGAGTTCCAGAGGACATGGGATGTGTGTAAGTTCTTTATATGGTGTGTATTTTAGCACTGGGATGGATTTCCCAGAGAGGATGTGGAGTCTCCCTCACTGGAGAAATTCCAGAAACATCTGGAGACAATCCATATGCTCTGGGATGACCCTGCTTGAGCAGGAGGGTTGGATAACAGATGAGCCACTGTGGTCCCTTCCAACTCTTCTATGATTCTGTGAATATAATAATTAAAAAATAATAATAACTAATACAATAATATATTCCAGAGATTAGTGATAAACTTGACTCATTCTGACTTTAAACCAGTCTATATTTAGCTGGTAATAAGATATCAGAGTGCTCTTGTCAGTGGTTGTGATCTCATCTTAGCTGGGCACTGTTAAATGATTTATAAAGAGCAGAAAAGCCACGAGGCCTGGCTGGGAAAAGGAGAAGAAAGGGATGATGAAAGCTTTAGGGTTCAATTCTCCATGGGCTCTGAGATATGATGCTAATTCAATATAGTACAAATTACTATTCAAATTCATTAGCATCACACTAAGCAATGTGCAATCACAGCCAAGTTCACAATTAGCATTAATGATATTCTCAAAGTAGGGGGAAAAAAAAAATCAGGGATTGAGTTTTACACCACAGACAAGATAATACAAGGGAAATAATGCCAGGGATTAATGTCTGAGATGGGGATTTACTTCTGACGAGTTCACAAGTTCCAGAGCACGAGGAGCCTGAATGAACACCCAGACAGGACATTTCTACCTGCAGATACATCCAGCTGCTCCCAGTTTCACCTGGTTCCTTGGTAGATACAGTCTAAGTGGAACTGAGGGCAAAGTTGGACTTCCTCTAAATTGCCTTTCCCT
This sequence comes from Empidonax traillii, assembly GCF_003031625.1. Taxonomy (NCBI): domain Eukaryota; kingdom Metazoa; phylum Chordata; class Aves; order Passeriformes; family Tyrannidae; genus Empidonax; species Empidonax traillii. The sequence continues at coordinate 16,026 of NW_020957264.1, read as the reverse complement.
TATCTCATACCCAGTTCCTCATCTATTCTTTGTTAGGAGCTTTTTGGACAAAAATATTCAGTTCTAGATGTTCCTGCTCTGATGACAGGGAGACTCTGACACAATTTTTCATGGACTAGACAGTGAACTTTAGGTCTCTGCAGCTGGTGGAAAATATTTTTCATCCCTTAAAAAGTCATCCATAGATCTTTGAGATGCAAGAGATCATTATGTAGATTTCCAGAAATTATTATTGTCTTGATCACCACACCACAAAATTCACCTGTATGGCCCCTGGATAGGCAGCAGCTGGATTTGCAAGCTAAAGTTCTTACAAGACTTTTGGAAATTGTTAGGAGATGTAATTTTTTTTTTTTTACATAGTCAATGAGAGACATTTCAATTCAAATGAGGGTCATGAACCCCAAACAACCTCCCTTGAGAGATGCAAAGCCCCAAACTGAGGAGGTCTCACCTTGTAACGAGGACTGTCACTGGATTCCAGCCCCATTTTAGTGAGCAGGTGGTTTGGAGGCTCCAATAGGTGGGTGGAAATACAAAATCAGGGTTGAGCATCTGTGGCAGATGTGATAAAACCTCTTATCACATCTGGAAGTGGAAGACATCAGTTCATACAAGAACCCAGAAGTGACAGCTTCAAAGAACAGCACAAGGGCATGAGAAAAGTTATAAACCCCTGGATTCCTCTCCTGCAATGCAAAAATTCTGATCAGATGTCACTTCACCGAAGATTTCAATAGCTGCACTATGTATTCAGTGAATTCAGTACTGTTGTTGATGTTAAATTACTAAATGTGGCACCATATTTATGCTTTGCAGGGTCATGAAAAATCCAAACACTTCACCACTAACAGAGCAAGGATTTCTTTGCCCTTCTCAACAGTGGTGAACTCACTGAAGATGTTCCCTTTATTGGCTGATGTTGCTGGTGAGTAACAGTCACCCTCAATTGCTGTTCAGGAGGTGACAAAACCTGCCATGGCACCATGGACTGGCTGATTTAAAAACTCCTTTTAGGTGAATTAATATAAGACTTCAGTGTGGGAGGAGAATCTTCTGAGAATTTAATTCTTTGTAAATCAATGCAAATCTTCCATTGCTGAAGAGAGTAAAAGTCATCATAGGAATTTTAATAAATTTTCATATGAGCCTTGTATGTGATCAAGATACATTTCCTACTCCGACATATAACCCCTCTTTTATGATGTCAAAATGTGACTTTCCTTTTTGTTGTTAAAGATAATCAAACCAACAAACACTGTGACATGCAATTGTATGCGTGTGTCACTTTTTTCCCCTTTTAATAATTATTAAATTAATTAAACTAATTAACAGATTAAAAAAAGGTAAAAAGAATTCCTAGGTGAACAGCTCTCTCAAATGTAGAATTTCTATGGACACCTACAATCAATTGCCAGGAAAATTGTTAAAACTTGTGGCATAAAACGTTTGTTTCTGACAAATCCGAGCTAATATGTAATTTTAATTTCACAAATCTACCGTTTTGTTATTTTGAAAATGCCAAACACTGATTTTTCTGTGCAGAACTCCCACAATTACTGCTGTCTGAGAATTCACTGTTTTGGGAAAAGTTTCTTAGTCACAAGGCTACTTTTTATCTTGAGTACATCAAAAGACTTGTGTTGGCAAAAAAAGGAAAAAATAACTTATCCCAATGATTCAATCCATCTTCATGGCTTCTTGCTAAGAAGGTGAACTGAGAAATCAATTTTCTGAGTATCTTTTTCAGATCTATTCCCCCTCACCCACTTCCTTTAGCAAAATGCTCACCTCTGTTTAGGACGGACCGAATCACCCTCCAGGAATGTAATTTTTTATCTCAAAATGCCCTAGACTCGGACAGCAGTTTAATATTCATAGAAAATCATAGAAATCCAATAGTAGAAACTTAGATTCATGGATGCAGCGCTCAGGAGGAGAACTCAAAAGACCATCTTTTCCATATTTCTGACCTAAGGCTGGGTCAGGCTTTATCTAAATCATTCTTGACATATGATTGACTATCCCATTCTTAAAACTTCGCAGCGAGGGCAGAAGGAGATTTCATGCTCACAAAAGCAGGGAGTGCAGGGGGTGACTCCCTTGGCTGCTTTAAAGGGGTTTTCCCTGATTTTTAACCTAATGAACGTTCATTGAACCAAATAATTGCCTGCAACCAGAATTCCAGGTACAAGGGCAATCTTTGTTATGCAGATGGGGAGAAACTTGACCGAACACATTCTGTCCTGTGATGTGCCCTGGATTTTCAGGTTCACACTCTGCTTCCACTACAGGGCAATTTACTGAGGGTTAAGAGGGATGAAAAAGATGGATATATACTTTTATCTGTGTGAACTTTTTAAATGTCTATTTTTTTCACATATTAAACAACACATTATTATTATCATAATTATTGTTATTATTATTATCAATCTAGTGTTCCTAAAGAAGTATGACAATATAGGTGACATTTTCTGGATGTCTTCCTGCTTTTCCACTTTGAATTGGTGCTGTCACTGACAACAACACTTGAAAACCAAATGACATCTCTTGTTTGTACTTGGCACTGGAGAGGCTCCACCTTGAATCCTGTGCTCAGTTTTGGGCCTCTCACTGCAAGAAAGACTTTGAGGGGCTGGAGAGTCTCCAGAGAAGGTCAGTGAAGCTGAGGAAGGGGATTAAAAACAAGTGGCTGAGGGATCTACGAGAGTTTTCGCTGGAGAAACGGAGGCTGAGGGGAAGACTCTTCTCCCAGCTAATAAGCAATAGTACAAAAAGAAATGGCCTCAAGCTGTACCAGGGGTGGTTTACGTTGAATATTAGGAAAAATTTATTAATTGAAAGGGTTGTCAAGCACTGGAATGGACTGCCCAGGAGTGGTGGAATCATCATCCATGGAGGTCTTTTAAAAAAATGCAGATAGGGCACTTTGTGACACGGTTTAGTGGTGGAGTTGACAGTGTGAGGTTTACATTTGGGCCTGATGATCTTAAAGGTCTTTTCCAATCTAAATGATACTATAATTCTATGATTCTGTTTCCTTATGGATTTCTACCTGTGGACCTGTGGAGGTTGCTACTCTAACAGCTCACTGGAAGTTGGAACACTGTCAGCACTGGGTAGAGATAGAAGTGATGTTGTCTGGCCAAGCCTTGAAAACTTTCAAGGGTGGATTTTGTTGATGCTGAGAAGCGTCTGGCTTAGCTACAGGGGTCTTCTGCTGAAATTCCCAAACTTCCTCCATAATGGGAAACTTGTTCCTCAGCCTTTTTTTTTCAAAAATTCTGACTCTCTTGCCTTTTTTCCTATTAAAGTTTCTTAGGGAATTCTGCCAGGAATCATAATCTGCACTTCTAAATCCACTCCTGGTTCTTTCACTTGCCTCCCCAGCCTTCTACTCTATCAGCTCAATCACCTCACGTTCTTTGTTGTGGTCACATTTGCCAGCAGCTCTTGCCAGCTCAAGGACAGCATCACCCTCGATTGACCCCTCTGGTATTTTTATAAATAAATTCTGACCAACACCATCCAGAAACTCCCTCCACTGTTCTCCCAGTGCGTTCCTATCAAAGGGCTGGATGTGGGAAAAGTCCCTGATCCAAGGCAGGGAGCAGTTTGCCGGAGTTTGGGATAAGACTCTTCCGGCTCAGACAGCTGCCTGTGTCTCACAGCTGCTTTCCGTGGAAATGAAAGTCTTTGCACTTCAAATATTCGAGACTCTGCTTACTTCAAGTGTCTCATCCAATTTAAGACAGCCAAAATAGCTGAAATGTCAGTAGAATGATTCTTTCCTTCTGACTTTACATCATTCATCTTATGCGTTTCTTAAAGGGAAAAATGTAGAATTTTAGCATCACTCTTTAACCAAAAGAAAGAGACTGAATAGAAAGTGTGAATCAATAGGTGTGAGGAGGCCTATTCACTCACATGTAATTTAGCTTTTCATCCTCTCCCTTTCTTGATTTTCCAACCTATGTATTTGTTTTCCTTAAATACATTGTTCTTGTTTTGTTGTATTTCACTTACCTGTAGAAGAATCTATATCCATCTGGGATTTAAAGTAAGAAAGACAACAAAATTAAGAGTCATTGTAACTTCAAATATATGTGCAAACTTACATATGACATATATGCAAACTCTGATGTATAAATACATATAACACTGGTGTTTGTTTGATCTCATTTTATTCTGGAAAAGATGGAAGAGCCCCAGAACTTCCCCAAGAAGTCTTGTATCACTACTGGAGCTACAACAATTGGATAAACAGTTGACAGTAAAATTATTTCATTAACATCACAAGGAGAAATACACCAAGTAGGAGGATTTTCAGCCTTCATACACCTGAGGTCAGACCTTATGGAATCATTCTTTCCTGATTTCCAAACTGAAAGATAAGTAGCAAAGAAGACACAGTCGTTATCACATAAATGATTAAATAAAAAAAAAAATTAATCACGATATGCTCTAATTACTACCCTTTTATCTGTCCTTACTTGCACTTTCGCTTGAGGCTTTTGGCAGATGAAATCAAGTGAATGGAGAAGTAGATTTTAGCTAACAAGCTTCCTAGTCTAAAAATTCCTCTTGAGTGCGTGATTCAAGCAAATTAGGAAACAGAGGGAGAAAAGGAGCAAAAGGAAATGGAAGACGATTGCCCTGCTAATTTAATCCCTTTTGGTGTACAATTAGCGCACATCAGACGAGTGGCAGAGGAGCCCGCCCTGCAGGTCGGGCTTCTGCAGAGCGATGTAGAGCTGTCCTTGGTCCTGCTCCCATGCCGGGGAAGCTCCGCACGGTTTGCAGGGACATCTCGGCAGGGATCAGCTGTCAGGGAGGTGCCAATCGGCATTTCCCCTTTGTGGGATGGCTTCTGCTACCTGGTAAACAACAGCGAAAATGGGACGTTCTATAACCCTCCCTCGTCCTCAAGGCGACGTGCCAGGTTAAGGGGGCTGGCAGGGATGGATGCTGAGAGAAGCTTGTTCGTTCTCTCTGTTTTGGATAGGTAGGGAATAAAAATAATAATAAAAAAAATAAATAAATGAATTCACACCTCCAGCCTTTTGTGCGTCCTCGCAGCAGAGTAGAAAAATTGATGAATGACTGCTGGAAGCACATCCTCACATCTTTCAGGCTGGAGACAGTAGGCTGGACAGTGAAATCCTGTGTGGAATTGAAAACAGCTGGTTGATGTGACTTGCTGCTGTGCTCAAAGATCAACTGCTACTTAGATTTGGGGTCAGAAGAGAATGTGAGCGTTCCCTCCAGGCTAAATTGGCAGGCGGGATTGTTTGTTTGCTTTTATGTCTTCCTCTGCAGGCAACACATTGTCAGCTCTCAGTAATCACCTTTTTTTTCTCTTGAATTGTCTAATTGATTAACAGAATTAAGTTGTCACGGCAATTTGTTCTTTAGCCTGGAGTTTGCTGCTTCTACTTCAAGCCTAAAAAAGAGAGCACGCAAAAGGGCTTGTCTTTCCCCCTCTCTGATGTTCTTATATAAGATTTTCCCTTATCCCACACATTCAGCTTTGATGGGATATGGTACCACAGACCCCTAATACATCTCAAAATGGATTACACTTCTAAAATTAGTTGAAATAAATTCTGCAGTGCAGAAGTCTGCATCTGAACAGTCAGCTCCATTCCTTTTATGGAGCCAGTGGAGAGGAACAGACGTGGCACATCTGATCTATTTTAGACGTCGGATATATCACATCCCAGAAATGTGTGTTTCTTGCTCTTGGTTCCTTTAATTCTGGGAAAAGAATATAAATCGGGGTTTGTAGCTCAGAAATGTGCAATTGTGTTTAAGCAGAAAGAAAAGCCATTCCAAAATTACAAGTAATTTTGCTTTATTAACAACTTATCCTGATGATTTATTTTACATATATGACAACAATGGATTCAGACGTTCAGCAGTTGCTGAGTTGAAATGATCTATAGAGCAGAGAATTCTAGAAAGAGATGGAAACTCCATGTTTTTCTCACCAGGAAGATGAATCACACAGAATCCCTTGTTTCTGTCAAAGATATTGGTATGTCTTCACATGCAGTACCCGGGTGAAAGGTGTAGGAAAAATAGGTGGAAAGGCTTCTGATAATTTATTTCTAATGTTGTGGAAACCTCCAAACTTTGGGCACCAATATGATAGTAAAGTGACTGTAATGAGACCTTACATTATAAATACAACAATAATTATAAGAGGAAGGAGAAGAGAAGAAAGGAAGAAGGAGAAGAAGGAGAAGGAGAATGAGAAGAAGATTTTTATTTCAGCTGCAAAAATGAAGAGCACAAAAATAATTGGCTGACACTTCCCTTTCAGAAGAGAAGATTGAGGGCAATATGAATTAATGCTTTGGGAATCCAGTTATCAGAAAATATTGATAGATTCATTTTCCTTGAACCACTTTAGTAACCAAAAGGCATCTTCAAAACATTACCTGGGATGAATCTCATGATAATAAAATCACTGAATTTAAGCAAAAATGTAGTGAAGAGCAGAATAACCATGACAGAATCTGCCTGATTTTATACCCTTAGATTTAAAAGTGTTCTCCCTCTTGTTTTTTTGTAGGTAAGGTATCTGATGTCATGGAACACTAACAATTCTTTCTTCTAGAGCACTGGGGAGATATTTGTACACACCACCTCCCCATCAGTATTTTAGAAGAAATGAGTATTTCAGCTACTCTAGAAGTTGATCAAAATACATTGTATTTCTCACAACTTTAGGGGGGAAAAAAACCACCATCCATAACAATAACAGCAAAAAATGTAACATATAACCCTCTGTAACTAAACAAACCTCACTTTACCTCAGTGAGGTAAAAGCCTAGAATGTAAAAGCCTAGAAGAAGTTACTTGTCTGTGTGAAGGGTAGAGCTGCAGGAAATTCATCTTTGTTTTTTTCAGTACATTGTTCTCATTATTAGTTCCTGATCTGAAGCTGTAATCCTGAAGGCATTTTCTTGGATAAAGGATTATCTTCAGCTGGAAATAATATCTGAAATTTTAGGCAAAGGATCTTAATTCAGGACAGAAACTCTCCTCAGCATCAGTGAACACCAAACTTGCTCAGTCGACGGGAAACATGAGAAACTCTTGCAATGCCTCTTTGATATGCTGGTCCCATCAAAGACCACAACATGATAATAGTGCTGGTATCAAAACTGAAGACATGGATGGATTTCACACTCTTTCTGAAAATCAGATCTATCTAAATTGCTTTACATTACATATTAAAAATATATTAAAAATAATCAGAAGCACAGCAAATCATCAGCCCTTTGAAAATCCCCAATATGACCTTCTCACACCCAGCTGATAAATTGCTACTTTGGCAAAGGGATGTTTGTCACCACCATGAGCATCGTTTCAATACCTAAAAAATTGCTCAGTATGTTTTTGGGGTGTCCTAATTACCCAAATTGACAACTCACATCTTTGTTTTAAACTTGTCCATCTCCAAAGTGGTATCTGAGACACAGCCTGAAATGAGTGAATTAATGATTCGGGAGAAACCAAAAAGCCCAAAGAAACTAAAAAGTAGTGGAAATAGTCAATAAGGACTAAAGAAAATTGCACTTACCCTTAAATAAATAATACCTAGTGATTTGTCAGCTGAATAAGTCTTTAAGATGTACAGATGAACAGAGATTTTAAGTAACATTGAGTGAATGAGACAATGCCAGGGATCTGATACAGAAAAGGACATCAGTTCTAAGTAAATGTGTAATAGGAATGCATTTAATAATATTTTATTATTGTAATTATTGAACTATTATAAAGTATTATAATAGATGAGTATTTGACATTAAAGAAAGGAGGTGAGCTCTCCAAATTCTGATCAATACAAAACAGGCTTAGAAAGAAGGTGAGAAAGGACATTTTCACTCTTACTGACGTGCTTATTCCCACCACTGCTTGGGGAAATGTGTAGGACTCAAAATGGGGACCTTCAAGGTATGAGCATTTCCAAGCCTGCAGAGCCTCTGAAATGAGGCTGCTTTGAGGACATCTTTTTGCTGGAACAAAAACTTTAACCTCAAAGGATCTTTCTGATCTTTATTTTTGGGAGGAGAGTCTTCCAACTAATTTATGGTGACATTAGAGGATAACAACATGCACAGTAATGAATTCTTTTCAGCCTTTGGGCTGTAGCTGTGTTTTACTGTCTCCAGGAAAATAAAAGTGGATGTATGGAAATATTCAGCATTTGTATTTTAATTGCCCCTGAGAATCCTGTTTTGTAAAGAATGCAGCTTGTGATGGCATGAGGAAAGAAAAGACTGATGTTTCTAAGCTAAGTTCCTGTAGGAATAAGAGGCAAAGTTCAACAGCAGCATTGAAGTCCCT
>NW_020957264.1:0-7249 GCF_003031625.1 Empidonax traillii | reverse complement strand
CCAGGAAAATAAAAGTGGATGTATGGAAATATTCAGCATTTGTATTTTAATTGCCCCTGAGAATCCTGTTTTGTAAAGAATGCAGCTTGTGATGGCATGAGGAAAGAAAAGACTGATGTTTCTAAGCTAAGTTCCTGTAGGAATAAGAGGCAAAGTTCAACAGCAGCATTGAAGTCCCTAAACATTGAAGGCAATTAGATTTATTGCTTTTTAGGGTGAGCATTCAGGAGAAACACATGGGAAATGTTGGTAAGAGCTGGATAGGACGAGAAGGAATGAAGGATGAGATGCAAAGGATGGGACAAACCCTCTTTTCATGTGGAGGAATCTTGGAGCTTGCAGCAATTTTAAAGGACTTTTTTGGCTAAATTCAGTAACTCTACACCACTGAAAGGGTCTGAAAGGGAATCTGATAGGATAATACTCTTTCAGATTGCAGAGGTGACCTGTATCCTTCATGTCCCCTATAAAGCAAATAAAAGGTAATTAGAAAGGAGTAAGGTTGCACTCTCTTCAAACCTTTTTTTCTCATTTGGTTTAAAAGCTTTGCCTTTGAGTTTTCATCAAGGCATGAGATGTATCCTGAAGAATAAAATATAGTAATTTGTTTTAACAGAGCTTTTATGATTTAAAACACCACTGGTTCTGTGCCCCATAGTTTTTCCTGCCATTAACTACATGATATTATAGTTAAAGAACTTGTAGACAGCTACAAACACTGGGAAGAAGGTAAAAAGGAGTGGGAAACAGAAAAGATTCCACATTTTAATTTGCTTCTGGCCCAAATAACCAGCTGGTCTAAGAACTCAACTTCGGACAGAGATAAAAACGTCTCTGTTTAACCAGTTTCTATTTCTTTTAAAAGGGTTGGAATGTAATAGTAGAGATGGAATGGATTTTCCCTTTCCTTTAATAGACTGGAACAGATTATCCTGGTCTGGAGGCCAGACCAGGCTCCAAATCACAACAAAGTAGAGCTTGACATTTTCCTTTCCCTTCTTGTTCTTTAGGAGATGCTGGAAGTGCAATTGGGGTCTTGCCTGGTGAAGCTGCCTTGCTGATATGCAGCAGTTGATAAGGACAGAGTTTAGGAGCCAAGGTAATCTCATTGATCCATACAAACCATGCCATGGCATTTCACAAACTTCCCTCCAGCTCTCCAGTTTCATTAGGAAGTGTCTTTAGATAAATGTTACTGTTGTGGGAAACACTTCCATAGCCATGGTTCCCTTGGTTCCCAAACCACAGTAAAATGGTGTTTGGTGTTGAGACTGTGCAACAAAAATCACTCTGTGTTTTTAAATAATGTAGACTACATCATATATTTCAATATAATATGTATTTCTTGCTGTTTCTGAGTCGTGAAGCTCCAAAGCCCTTAAACTAGATCACTGTGGGTTAAGATAACCATGCAAATATGAGGCCTATAGAGAACTAAAAGGGAGGGAAAGAATGAACAAAATGCTGTAAACTTAGGGTGGAAAAAAAAAGTTTAAATAAGTGGCTCAAAATCATATCACAAACATATCTTGATAAATATTTCTGTAGTGAAAGGTAGACAGTTATGTGGAGTAGTTCTAAAGGAATCACAGAATCACAGAATAGTTTGGGTTGGAAGGGACCTTAAAGATCATCTAGTCCAGCCTGCCTTCCACAAATAGGAACCACTTCCACTATCCCAGGTTGCTCTGAGCCCCATCCAACCTGACCTTGAACACTTCCAGGAGTTTAATGAAGCTGAGAGTATGGATTGGTGCTCATGTGTATGGTTTTACACTTGAATAATCATTCAATTTGGGACCCCTAAGGTGCACTCATTCCAGATGTGAAACAGGACAATTTGACCAACCTTCCTGCAGGTCCACAGGAACACTTCAGCAAAAAATATTTCCATTCCAAATATTATATTTTGAGTGAGTCTGTGATCCACTGAAGACTCATTTCTGATATTTTTTTGCGAGAAACATGAGCTGACCCACTATAGCTTGTGGTGTATGTGGGTTAATGGCATGGGCTGAAGGGACGCAGTTGGATGTCACAGTGATCCTTGGCACAGGGGGAAGGTCCCCTGTATGGGCAAACCAGTATGGAAACTTTCTTCCTGCTGCAGAAACTGCTGATATTTGGTTATTATTATTATTATTATTATTATTATTATTATTTGTCAGACAAGGCAGGGAGTGGAGGACAACACAAAGGGCAAGTGAAAAGAAGAAATAAAACACGGGAAAAATATCTGAAAGAAAATTCATGTTGTCTTTGGTGGGTTATGTGATTAAGGGCTCATTTTTTCACACACACACAGAGATCCAGGGAGGCTGAGGATAAGTCCTTGTAACCCCAGTCAGTGAATCCACTCCAGGTGGTTGAATCAGCCAAAAAAACCAGCTTCTCAGAAACACCCTGAAAACTGGAGGGGTTTTTGCATGAAGAGGATTAGGAATTACTATGGGATACAGAAGGAGAAAGAATTTGGAGATTGCTTGAAAGTTATTGCAGGAGATTGCAGTTATTTAAGGAGATTGCAGGAATGATGCAGAAAGACTGTGGATGGGATGTTTAGCAGGACCAAAAGCAGCAGAAGAGAGTGATAACTATGGACCAGGAAGAAACAAAGAGTAGGAAAATAGAGGGAAAAGAGTTATGGGCAAGCAGGTTGCTGGTAACTTTGTTTGTCTGGCTGAGCCCTTCACTTCCCCATAATCCATTCTACCTTATTCCTAAACTCTGTTGCTCTCGCCTGTGCTGGTGAACTCACTATTCTGAGCCAGCAAATAAATGTGATTTGCTGCAAGCCAGGCTGGCTGTGAGCAGGATGGGAGGTCTGGTGCCAGCTGCTACACTGGGGCCACCAGGGTTTTGAGAGTCCTGGTACAAGCCTGAGGCAAGGACTGGGACCTCGGGGCCAGCTGCTGCATGAACTGTCTCAGTCCAGCTGCTGGAAAAGTCTCCACTGTGTGCATTTCTGTAGCAACTTCAATCCCACTTGGCTGTGGAGGAGGAAAGCAACGTGGTTGTCTGTGCTGTTAATGTTTACGTTAGTGCTGTGTGTGTTCATGGGGTGCTGACAAAGCTGCTGCTCTGTGTCTGTGTTCATCTTTGTGGGTGGTCATGTGTGTATTGTGTGTGAGTTTCTCTGTGTGTGTGTGTAATTTTAGGGGTTACATGTTCAGCTGGACCTGCAGAGTCACAATAGCCTCACACTTGGATGAGAGGAACCCACTTGGTCCTTAATCCTATTTATTTTGGCCGCCTCTATCTCTACAGCTTCACAAGAAATAGGAGATAATATGGATATCCAGATGAATAACCCAAGATACACAATTCTTGCATGTGCATCATGACTTTAATCTGAAAGAGGGAAGGTTTAGATTGGATATCAAGAAGAAATTCTTCCCTGTGAGGGTGGTGAGGCCCTGGCACAGGTTGCCCAGAGAAACTGTGGCTGCCCCATCCCTGGAAGTGTCCAAGACCAGGCTGGATGGGTCTTGGAGCAACCTGGACTGGTAGAAAGTATCCCTGTCTATGGTGGGGAGTTGGAACTGGATGATCTTTAGGGTCCCTTCCAACCTATTCTATCATTCTATCACTGCCTGACACACACTCACCTTGTCAAGAGTTGAAGATGCTCATTGTTTTTTGCTGGAGAATCAAACTCAGCAAGACCAAAGGCCAAATCTTCCACAGGGGGATTATGCTGCAGGAGTCAAGGATTGTCCATGGACACAAGGCATCACCACAATGATTTTGTTCTGCCCTCATGACTGCAATGGAGCAGTACTGATTTAAACCATCTTCCCAAGTAGAAAGGTGGCCTGTTTCTTTTTCTTTTTCAGACCAACATTTATAGGTGCTTTAATCATCCCTTCTCTATTATCCACTTTTTGCTTTACTGTCCCCCTTATTTTATTGCTGTATCTCTGATGCTGTATGAATCCATTTTGCAAGGCTTTAAAAGGCAGTTAAAAGGTGAAACATAATTGATTCTCCCCCCACCACCAAAGGCAAGTAAATGCACAATACACATCCTTAGTGATGATCATCACATTCTGGGAGTGTTAATGCCATTCCTCTGCCTACTTTTAGTAGGATTATCTAATTAGTTTTCTTTTACATTTGGCAATAAAAGCCAGTCTAAATATTTTTAATAAAATTTCCACCTGCTGATTGACCTTTCTGTTGACTTTCAAAAGCTCTTGCCCCATGATAAACCTGGCAGAAATATAAATGCCTCGTTTTGCCTTTGTCATTGGGTTTTATTTGCCTGTGGAAAAGAGCTCTTGAATATTACTTTGCCCTCTCCATCTTCCCCCACAAAGGACTGTATCTTGTATTTTTTTCTTCAGGAAAACTTCCAGAATAAGGCCTTCTTTGCTTAAATTGCATGTTTTAAGTTTAACATTCCTAATCTTGGCTGTCAGCAATTTTGTGGTCTCATAAGGGGGCTAAATTTGCTTTCACCCAACTTTAAAAGCTGAATTCTTAATCTGAGCCAGATGTCTAAACTTCCTGTATATTTATAAGAGACAGCACAGCTCTGCCTCAGAATGGGATGAAGCACCTTCTGGTGCTGAACTTGCCAGTCCAGCAGGTACAGAGGGAGCCCAGATCATCAGCTTGGGTTGAACACCTCACTTTTAGGCAGATACAATTAATGAAAAAGAACCTGTTTCCTGAGCAGAGCCCTGATAGCAGCAGCTGCAGCTCACCCAAGTTCATCCAAAACAATTTCAGTGCCCTGCGAGAGGGTGGGGGTGCAGATAATTAATATTTAGGGACTCATAATGTGCACACGTGAAAGGCAGGGTCTGTGTGATGTGTGATGGGAAACACTGGGCTTGGCTCATTCTTTACTGTCCTAAAGCCCCAAGAAACAATTCAGTTGTGTAAGCTTTGGCTGGGGCAAACAAATGGGGTTTGTGGTCTCAGCTCAGACCTGGGTGTCTGTCCAAAACCAACACCCTGAGCTGGGTACCAGCACACACAGGGAAAGATAACTTGCTATCTCTTTCCTGTGCCTAAAACACATTTTCAGAGGAATAATTATAGAAATCTGTCTTTGCTCTTTCTCTTATGCAGATAAAGAGATTTTAATCACTGCGAGTCTTAGCACAAACCCACATCCCAGTCCCCATTAAAAATGTCTTTACAAGCTCTCTGTGTTTTAAAGTAATAGCACTTTTAAAGTTCACCTGATGAAATAATGTGCTGGGCTGCTCTTCAGTGTCTGCTCAGAGCTGATTGTGACAGCAAGACGTGCACCAGATTATAAGAAAGCAGTTTTCCAGTGCTCCAAGCTGCTGTGATTCTAAAGAGGACATCAGGTTCTAGCTGGTTTTTGCACAAATGGGTTTATAAAGTGGGATTTATCTGGCTTTTTCAAGTGGCAGTTGGGCACCTTTGTTAGCTTCACTTTGGCATGTAGCATTTAGAAAAATTCATTTTTTCTATGCTAATAGCAAGTCATTTTTAGTTTCTTTGAGAGCAGTGCTCACTGAGCAACAGGGGTGCAATGTAATGATTTTTTTTTTTTTTTTCTCCTGGGTAGAGCATCCAAAAGTTGCAATCACTTTCTGACGGAAGCAACTTATTTTCTTGAGGGAAGTCGAAGAGGTAAAACGTGTGGGTGCATTGCAATACCTCTGTTTGGAGGGGATATGTAGGTCATTCACTTGGCTGAAGCGTTTGAAGCCACATCCATTTCAGCAGTGACAGGGCACTGCACTTTGTAGGCTCTAAATATAACCTTGTGCCTCAATGTCCTTTGAAGACAACGGAGAGGAAAAGGCACGTGAGAATGTGATTCCTTTGACCCATTTAGGCATCTGCATGAAGATAAAACCTGTCTGTCCTCAACACACCTAATGCTTGCCTCCAACTATTACAAACTAAACAAAGTTTAGGTTCTTTGTATCACCGGATGGACCGCAAATAACAATGGGAGAAAAGCTTCTTCTCATTGAGTCTTCACGTACGCTGGGCCTGACAGTGAGTCCCAGAACCATCAAGGTTGGAAGAGACCTTCCAGATCATTAAGTACAACTGTCAACATAGCCCCACCACAATCACCCCTAAACCATATCCCCTAGTGCCCCATCTTGAAAACTTCCACAGATAGTGACTCCAACACCTTCCTGGGAAACTTATTCCAATGCCTGACCATTCTTTCAGTGATTTTCTTTTTTTTCCTAATGTCTAATCTGAACCTCTGCAGTGCAACTAAAGACCACAACCCCTTGTTCCTTCACTTGAGACATGGCAGGAAAGACCAACCCCCACCCCACTAAATCCATCTATCAGGGAGTTGTTGTGAGAAATGAGGTCTCCCCAAAGCCTCATTTTCTTCAGCTTTCTTCAGCTAAACACCCCTGTCTCCCTCATCAGACTTGTGCTCCAGACCCTTTCCCAGCTCCATTGCCCTTCCCTAGACATCCTCCAGCACCTCAATCTCTTCTGGTTGTGAGGGGCCCAAAAAAGAACAAAGAACTCAAAGTATGGCCTCACCAGTGTTGAGCACAGAGGGAAAATCACCTCCCTAATCCAGAGGGGAATTAGGCCGCACTGTTGCTGATACAGCCCAGGTGCCCTCAGCTTTCTTGCCCACCTGGGCACACGCGGGCTCGTGTTCACCTGCTTTCAACCAGCACTCCCAAATCCCCGAATCCAGAATTAAAGATGGGTTGAACACAAGCCTCGCACGCAAACTACCCCATATTTAGGATGCACTAGAGCTTTGGAGGCGAGATTAATCCCCTCTCACTTCCCATTATTCAGGAAGAAAACGGTTGAGTCCCAGACTCTAAACAGGCACAGACATATCATAGGGCAGGGGATGGAGAAGATGAAGGCCTGAATGATGCTCATTCTCACAGCTTATTGGCCTTAACTAAATGCCAAGCAGATTTGCTTTAAGATTTTGAGATTCTGCATATTTGTCCTGCATGTGATGCTTTCTAGCAATGTGTGTTGTGGGCCAGGGGATTCACAGCGCTGCTGCTGTTTGCTGAAAACGTGCATTTTTTACTCAGATCTCATAATTGAAATTCAAGCTGCACATGATGCAATTTGACATTAATTTCAGTTATTTGTGGCTGAGGTTTGCCCCATCCAACAAGAGCCGACAGTAAAGAAGAGCACTGGAAATGGAAATGCACAGTGCCATTAGATGCAAGGCTTGATTTGTAAATCACTTAGATAGCAATAAAACTGGGGATGGAAATAAAAGTGGCAAAGCTCAGCTTTCTAAATG
>NW_020957263.1:2300-42326 GCF_003031625.1 Empidonax traillii | reverse complement strand
CCCCCCCCCCCCCCCCCCGAATTAGTGCTGTGTGTGCACTCCCCTATCAGAAGCACTCAGAATGTCAAAGAAAGTTGGTCACCGCCTGCAGGAAGCTGTGCTGGACTGTTCTCGCAAAATGAAGACAATATGAACTGCCAGGCATGGACAACACACTGTGTATTTCTGTCCCCCTTGCTGATAGACAATTTTGCTTTAGCAATAAGAAGCTGAAAGGGAAATAGGTTATTTGTTTTGCATTTTACTTTTTGTCAGTAATTTTCCAGGGTAATCTCTCTAGTTCTACTACCTGCTGCTACAATGGGTCCTCAGAGAGGGCAGTGCTTAGCCTTCCCTCTTCGAGAGAGTAGTCTGGTCACTCAGGTTTCTCTTTCATCCTCTGCTGGCACTTGAGGCTTGACTGCATGAAAAAAATAAGACAGCATTGAAACATATGGCATATGTTACTTGGGATAATTGGGAAAAAGCAGTCTCACAGCAAAATAGGAGTGTTCTTGCAGTAGCTGGTCTCAGATGACAGTCTCTTCCTTTCAGTAGGTAAGCTCCGAGCAGACTACCACTTCACAGTAATAGCAGTACTCAGGAAAGAAAGGAGGCTTTCATTTTTATACCATTCCTTTCCAGGTCAGCCATGAGTTGAAAAAGCATCAGCACCACTGTGGACTGTCAGCTCTTGGTAAGCAGAGCTGAAACATCCACCTGCAAACAGGGAGAGATGTAGGAGAAGCTGTGCCCACTGCCATGAAGGATCTCCATCCCCTCCAAAGGGCCAGGCTCCAGCCCTGGAGTGCAGCTCAGTCACCATGTCCATTTCCATGTGTGACCTTTCTCTCCAAACCATAAGCACCAAAACTGGGGTTGAAGAGAGTGACTCTCTCAGAGACTGGCAGGGCAACGGTACCCACTAATGCATGTGAAGCCACTTAAAACCTTTTTCATCTTTAAGTCCGTGGAGAGGCCAAGTGAGTAAAGTGGGAGAAAGATTGTCTTTTTACAGAGAATTAGTTGAAAACAATGCTGAACAGAGATGTGTTTTTTTTTGCTAACTTCCATGAGGGAATGGAAGTTGTTTCTTGATATAAGGGGGTGGACAGCTTTTGCATAGGAAAAGAACTTCTTACTTCTACATTTTTGCTCTACGCTGCCTCTGCTCTTGCTTGCAAAGCTGCCCAATCACCCAGTCCTCACTTTTCAAGCAACTTCAGTCCCTTTATTCCAACAAATGTTCCCACCTACTAAACTGGTGTTTTCCACACTGGGCATAAGGTACCGAAATCCCTGGTAGGTAAGGGGCAAAAGAAAAACTCCTCACAAAACCTTAGCCTGCATATTCTGAATTTTCATTCTGTGACACTATTCATAGAAAAGAAAAAAAATGTTCTTTTACATCACATCACATGGATGTGATTTTCCTGGCACATCTGCAGGGAGGAAATCTTCAGTGAAGTCCATATTGGTTCTCTTTTGTCCGTTTAAGATCACACAGATAATCCTGGTTTAAATCTCTCTCTGAATTTGCAAGCAAGTTCTATCTTCAGCCTGGGAGGATGTGTGTCACGTACTTTGGAGGCTTTGTGTATGTACACCTAAATGGGTGTCCTGGGAGCTGTGGTTTGCCCCGACTGCCTTTGTCCCACAGAAAGGTAGCACTTTGGGGGACATATTTCTCTGCTTGTCTCGCAGTGCTGTGCATTAATGCCACTACTCAAGCTAAGAATAGATAGTCTTCATCTTGATGGCTGTTGAAACAGCATAGACCAGAAGAGCAAATCTTGGTAATGTGCAGGCCAAATCCTGCTCTTGGCTGCACAGACTTCTGTGCAACCATTTAGAAGTTAATGATGCACTGGGGACACTGTGGTGTAGATGAAATACCATAACAAAGAAATGCTGGTTGAAAAATCTGAGCTCTCTCTGGTTCCTTTATCTCAGTGCAAGAGGTAATTTCGAATGAGGTCTCAACAGGGATGTACTGTGAGTCTGTCTCTGCTGGATACTTTTATTAGTGTCCAGTGGGGCTAACTGGAGAACATATTTATATAATTTTGCTACCACCTTCTTGACAGAAGGGACTAAAAGCAGTCACCAGTAGTGACCACCCTCATCAGCTGGGCTTCCACAGCACAGCAATGGGCAAGTCAGCACCATTTAGCTGATCCCTCCTTGCTGCTTTACTGCTAGGCTTGGAGCTGGTCCTGCCTTCATCTGGCAGAAAAGTGGATCTTTTTCTTAAATTCTTATTTGAGGGAATACGCTTGCACCATACAAATGTCAGTAGGCAGCAAGAGTAAGGCCTGGAGGAATAGAAGTTTTATTCTGTGAAAACTGTGGGACAATTGTGCAAACTTGCTGAGTTTCTCCATGTGAAAGAAGAGGTCATAAGAGGGCATTTAAGCCATCACGTGTCTGCAAGGGCCTATGTGGACTTCACAGAAAGAAAGGGGAAATTCACAGTGTTGTTACCATACGTTAAGAAGACACAAAAGAGCTCTGACCAGGCTTTGAGAAAATAATTTAGGAGGATTGGGTTTTGGAGAATTTATGTACATTTTGAACAGCTCTGTCCCTGTAAAAATCCCAAGATTATTTCAGAAACTTATCAAGTAACACAGAGGCTAAATATATTGTAAAGACTGTATAATCCAGACATTCATTTCTTGAAAAGTTAAAATAGGATCTGAAGGACAGGTCAGGAAAAGCTTGCTTTTCTGATCTGCTGTTGGGTTTCTTGGACTTCTGCTTCTCCCACACACAGGACCCCCTCCCCTGCCCCCGTATTCCTTCCTTACTTCATTTTCTGTATTGGGAAGAAGGTATAAAAATGGTGTGGTCAAAGAGACAACAAAAAAACTATAAGAAGAGGAAAAATTGAGTGTGGCATCACTGTAGTAAATAGGGAAACATCAGTTAAGATAGGCATTAGCCATGTAGTTTGTATTTGAGCATTTTCAAATAGATCGTGATAAGTGCAGCCCAGCTCTGCTACATTTACATATCCCCCTTTACCAAAAGGAACAAAGGCAGTTGCTGTAACACTCAGGAGAGAAAAAGGGAGAAAAAGAGATGGATCTAATGGTACATTTTTTGTAATTTTTTTCTATTTTTGGTTCTACTCTCTGAGGGAGGCAGCGAATGAAAGGCTTTAAAACAGCTTCCTGGCACTGGTGTAAAAATGCTGGGGAAATGCATACCCCGTGTGTGCAGAGGAGTGACAAGGACCTGTGAAGAGTACTCACTGTGCTGCTCCTTTACTTTTCTGAAGACTAAGCCCCAGAAGTCCCTTCCTCAACATTGTACACCACACTCACTGTTTCTCTGTGTCCCTGTGTCCCTGCAAATGCCAAGTAATAATTGCATTACTGTCTTTTCTATTGAAAATTTAGATGTTTTAAACTTTGCCTTTCATAAACAGGTTGTTGGAAAAGTTGTTAGCCTCTGAGACGCAGTTAATCTTTGGACAAATAGACTTTATATGGTGCACTGTTGTCTAGCAACTATACTATAAACAGCACTCCATTTGTCTCCTGTGGGTAATCACTGATTTCTTGGGGATTAAAGCTTAAGTAACACTCCAATCTAGGTGCATGCATCAGACCACGGCGTATTACAGCAGATTACGCCTCCTAGCATAGAGTTTGCTTAACCATTTAGAATCACAACAGAAGACCGACAGCTGTAGTGATAAGAAAATGATCACTAGCTTGTCAAATAATTAATATTTTGAGTTACGATGTAGAACATTCTACTGGCAGGCCCAAAACAATTTCTGTCATACAGAAGGGTGGGGTGACAGATAAGCACCATATTAGAATATCTCATCTAGGCTGAGCCTGATTTATTTCAGCTATATCTTGATAGCTCTCTTGATGCAGAGAACAGCCTCTGCATGATCTCTTGAATTTGCTGCCTCCTGCCACGGGTACGGAGCTTTACCTTCCAGTGGAGTGCAGGACCGTGCTCCAGCGAGGTTCTACAACTCACTCGCGGGCTCAGAGGCTCAGGACTGACCGAACTGACTCTCTACGTGTTGTGAATACAATTTACTAGATGCATCTGCTTGCACAGATCACCATCTGCTTAAGAGACCTAAACGGTGCTATTGCTAAATCACTGCATTTAACACCTTCCCCAGTGAAGCTTCCCTGCAGCAAGTACTGCCCTCGGTCTGATATTCTCAGTGTAGTGGTAGGTAATGGGTGAGTGAGGTGGCCTGGGGCTGGCCTTGAGGAAAGAGCAGTTGTTCAGTTGAATTTAAACGAGATCTAAAAAAAAAAATTAAATAAATAAATAAAAATTACGGGCTCTAGATTTAGAATAAATCTCAGCATTTGTGGGATTACAGTTTCAAATGTTGACCTCCCACGCTGAAAGAAATACAGGTCTGTGGGTGGGTAGTGCTACGTGTCTTCTGGAAAATAGACATTTAACTGAAGGAATTATGTTCAAGTCATTTAAGATTTACCTTAAGAATTCACATTTTAAAGAGAGCAAGTTAGATACGGTCTGGAAAAACAAACTCATGCCAGGGCTCCCTAGTCCCCCACCCTCCCCTTGTGATCCTACTTTGTGAACCACAAGGAGCATCTAAAGTCTCCCCTTGCCCCTGCAACACTTGGGCTTTTCGGGCTTTAAATATGAAGTCAGGAGGCAACAGAGGCAACACATTCACTCATTCTGTCCAAAACAACATGTGCAAGACAGGGTAAATGGTTATGAGTGCCCTCTGCTTTTCCCAGCCCAGCTGAGCTGGAGTGTCTCTTGCACCTCCTGGAGCACTGGACCCTTCTGTCTGCTGGCTCCAGTGAAGAAAGTATGCAGAAAGCAGGGAGCAGTCTCCCCAGAGGGAAAATCCTCCCCAGGCCCAAGGCAGTGTGAGTGTTGTGGTATGCCGGCTTTTGTTTCCAGCTGCACCAAAAGGTATTTGATGCTTATGGTCAGTGTTAGAGTGCTCAGCAGGTTAGTGGACCAGTGCAAGGGGCACCTCAAATGCTGGGTTGAAACTTAGATACAAATGCTTTCCACGTGCTGTGTGGGTGACCCGGGAAAGAATCTGTGGATATAAGTGGTATCCCAGGAAATGTGGGCTTAATTCAAATACCTACAGGGTGCCCCTCTCTAAAACACCACCATTTCAGAAACCTTCATTCTTAAGCAGTTATTGGCAATGAGAAAGTGTTGATCCTACTTCCCTAACTGTGGTATGTAGGCTTTAAGGTTTTAGGGCGAAGTAACAGGGAGATTTTTTACCCTGCATCTTTTCCTAACTGTTTAAAAGAAGCACCTGTTAGACCCGAGGAGGATATAGACACGCTCCAGAGCTCTGTCTGGCTCACTCAGAGTGGGAAGAGTTGGCTTTCTTTGGGAGCTGCTACACAAACAGTGTGATCCCATCGGGACTTGTTTGAGTTTTCAGTTCTTGCCTCCAGAGGATCTTACTGCTGTTGTGTCCTCTAGTCTCAAAGCCCCAAAGCAGTTTCTTGGGTATCCTTGTCTTTTTTCTTCCTGCTGCTGTCTCCTGAAGGGGTTTTATGTGTTAGTGTTTCTTGCCCAACACATCCCATGAAATTTCAGTGATATAATGAGGTCGTGCACTGTATGGAGAAATAATTAGATTCCCTATGTGCTCTGTATTTGTATTCAGAGAAATGACAGCATTATCATTACACACATACACCTCTTTTTTTTTCCCTTTTTTTTTTCTTTCCTTTCCAAATCATTTGAATTCCCAGCCACCCCCTCTCAATCCCCACCCTGCCACCCCCTCCGACACTGATTTCAGTAGACTCTGGAACGAACTCAGTGCATGGACAAAGCCTTGGTTCTGTTGATTTTAATGGCAAAACTCCTGTTGCACTGAATTTTGAACAGTAAGAAAGTTACTCATGAATGAAAGAGAACAAACAATTCAAACTCTCCTGGGACTAATGTAAATCTGTCAATTGCTGTCAGATTTACATCACTGTAAAATCAAATAATATGTATTTTGTTAAGACAGAGACAAAACTCCCTCAGATACAGTGTGAAAGTAGTTACATCTCTAGTACTAGAGCAATTTTCATCACATAGTGAAAATTAATGTTTAAAAAACGTATTACCCCTATAAAGATGACATCATCTACTGTCTCAGCTTTTGTGATGTGGTCATTTTAAAAGTCAACCACCTTGACAATGTCTTTGAAGATTACTCTTTGTTAATAGTGTACATTAGGAATCAAGCAATCACAGAGAATGCAATTAAGTGCATAATCACAGATATTTTTGACATCTGTCTACTTATAGGTTCCATGGCATTTGTTTGCATCTCCCCCACCTTGTGTCTTCGATTAATTTATCATGACCATCTGTGTTGTATTTTTTTGCTGCTCAGCTTGCCTTACTACATCTGTTTTTTGGCTGAGTATTTCATGGCACTTCATCATTTTCACTCATAGCATTAAAAATACAGAACTTCAATTTGCCCAGTGAAGTTGCTCAGTTAAGATAATCAGCAGTTAAACAGACCACTACACTTGTGTCAAACGAGTCTTTAAATGGCAAACAGAAAGTCAAGACGGAAGCGACAGCAGTTTAAAAACTGCGTATCAGGTTTTCTGGTGCCGCACAGAGGTAAAACCATCAGTGGTTCTGCCAGGTGGTGGCTCTGAATCCTCAGCTTATGTTTCAGAGAGAAGGGGATATGTCATGGCTGGAAAGGGTATTTGGTTACTGGGCTCTGGGTAGTCTGCAGGAGTATAAGTGTTTTTGAGGTCCACAGCAAACTACGCTCAGTGCATCAGGGTTAAGGGTGCTCTGACGTGCACAAGGAGCAGTGCAGATCCAGCCTCCCTTTGCCCATTAAGAGGGAAAAAGCAGTTCAAAGTGACTGCACCGAGTGGGCAGTGCAAGCAGCAGAGAAGAAACATCTGTAGGTTTTTATTTCCTAGTGCCACTGGGGTTAGAGGTATAGTGCTCCCAGTAGGTAACTCATTCCATCTCCCTACAGCGAAGGGACTCATTCACAATAAATATTTGGCCATGATACAAATCTTTTATCTGAAGT
Organism: Empidonax traillii; assembly: GCF_003031625.1. Classification (NCBI taxonomy): domain Eukaryota; kingdom Metazoa; phylum Chordata; class Aves; order Passeriformes; family Tyrannidae; genus Empidonax; species Empidonax traillii. Next base: position 35,287 of record NW_020957263.1, on the reverse strand, counting down.
CACTGCTTATGCCTAATTTTCTTTCCTTATATTTCTTCCTTTGTTCTAATTAATACAAATTTTAAGCAATTTTTTTCCACTCCTGGCATCCTGTGATTCTCTTTTCTATAGCTTCAGGATCTCTCGGTTTTAGTAAACCATAGCAACTGTCATTTTCTCCTAAAAGAGAGAAGGAGAGTATAAACCAGCATCAGAGCCTACTCAGATACCATAGCAGGCCTGTTGCTCAGGAGTTTGTATAAGGTGACAGGAGAAAGGCTGTTCACTTTAGTCAGAGCTATCTTTGTGACAACACTGTGGTGAGTTTATCTGAGAGTCCTTGATAAACTACAACTCACTCTGAACAGTTTAATCTAACTTTTCCCAAGAAAGACCTGTGCACCATGTCCACTACCCCACTGTGCTCTGGAACACAATATACAAGTATCTATCCTTAGAACACTAATTTCTGCGTTGATTTTTTTAACCTTCTGGGTTGGTGGTTTCTGCACACCTCTTGCAGAAGAGGCGTCACACCCCACGGCAGCTGAGGTATCAAATCCAAGCATTTAAGCCTTACTGGACACAGCCAATACCCAGCCATTGCATATGGAGGGAGAAAGGGTACAACCCCACAGTGAAGGGGGAGAGAGAGATGTGCTAGAAAAGACATGGCAACTTTACCAGCTATTCTTAAATATAGCGCAAAGGCTGGGGACTGCTGATAGAGACTGAATGAACTTTCTCTTTTTTTGCTCACAGTGCACTTCTGTGTGGGTGGGCTGACTGGATTTGAAGTAAACAGCAGGAAGATGATCTGCCCAGTGAATGAAAAACTGCTTTGCTGAGGGAAAACAAGCACTACAAAAAAATACGGCAAATAGCTCTGAAAGTGGCACTTTTCCAAGCAAGGTTTTAAGCCTATGAAAATGCAACGTCCCCTCTGTGAGCCTCATTATATTAATTGTCACACTTCACCAACTAAGCCAAGAAACAGCAGGCCGTATATAAGCCTACCATACTATATTTGCTTTTTGTCACTGATTCAGTGAGATTCTTTGCTAGTGGTTGGACCCATGCAGAAGATAGCAGCAGCGTGACTGCTACTGGTTGAAGAAGTCCACCTTTAGCGCCAGTGTCCATGGCTTTGACACCGAGATATGAAGGCTTTGCAGCTAACATCTGCAGCATTAGTGGTGTGCTGAGGTGAGACAGAGCAGCATCTGACAAACCATGAAAACTAGCAGTCCCAAATGGACAGCACTACAAATTGCACTGTGGTGAAACCTGATTGTCATGGTGTGTGCTGAAAAATGTACCGTTGAATAAATCTTTCCTCCACCTGTGTTACCAGAGCGCTGCTACCAAGCAACTGATGATTTGAGTGCTGACTGATCTGATAAGTCATATCAGTACAACAGTGTAAGAATCCCACCGAAGTTGACTATTTATTCCATATCCTCTCTACTTACTAAAAAGGTAACACTCCGAATGTATAGACGTTTCTTTACCAGGACTTCCATAAGGGGTGAGTAACAACAGAGACTAAGTACCGTCCTTAAAGGTCCTTGAGTGACGTAACCTTTATATTGGACCCTTTATGTAGAGACGTTCGACCTATTACACTACCCCTGGTGTTGAAGCTCAGGACAGACATATAATCCTTCACAGGTAATTAAAACAGAAAATGCTTCTAATCTCTTTGTTAGTCCAGCTGTAGTTTTTGATCTAATAATAAACTACACTTTAAAAAAACCCACCCTCCTACATTTTAATTTAGACTGCACTGGGCTTCTTTTAATCTGTAATTTTTTAACTGGCCTGTTTTGATTTATGTGTGTACTGTACAGAATCACATGGTCTGAAACATCACTGTCCTCTGGCTGTGTGAGTACTGCATAAATATCAAGATGTCAGAATTTGGGCAATAATTCATGAAAGCTTTTCAGTGGGGACATGATTGACTTTACACATGTGCTTACATTGCACGTGTCCTTGAGTAGTGCCAGCAGTCCATGTGCTCTCTTTAACCAAGGCTGTAGGTCAGCAACCCTCTGGTGCAGACTGGCTTTCCTTGAATTTGGTGGGAGTTTGACTAATGACACTGGGGATTGTTTGTGCATTTTTGTACTGCAGTAAGAGGTAGGATGAGGAGCTGTGGGCTCACAGAGGTCACTCTGGCCACATGTGGGTGAGACCATCTAATCCAGCCCTTCTGGAACAATCAGGGACATCGTCAGGTAAGTCAGATTGCTCAGAGCACTGTCCAACCTGATCTTGAATGTTTCCAGGGACCACCTCACTGGGAAATCTGTGCCAGTGCTTCACCATTCTCACTGTAAAAAACTTCTTCCTCTTCGCCTCACCCATGCCCTTCCAGATCCCTTGCTGACCCCTTATCCTTCATCCCTCCAAACCCAGTGGAACCCGTGTGGCTTCTGTGGCAGGAGCCCCTTGGACAGCTTTATCTGTTACTGAAGGACATGGCAAGAAATAAATTAAAACAGATCCAGTTACCGCTACCTTATTTATCGGTGCAAATTCAATCTACAGAGGTGAGTTCCTGGGGGGGATCAAGGCCGTCTCAGGGTCGGGGCTGGGGACGTGCGGACGCCCCGTCGGAGCGCACCGCCCCTGGACCAAATCGGGTTATCGTAGTCGCTATGGGAACAGCGCCGCGGGCGGGGAGCGGGGGCAGCCGGCGGGGAGCGGAGGGAGAAGACGGCGACGGCTCCGCTCAACTTGGGCGAAGCGGCGGCGTCGAGGCGGCGCTGCCCCGGCCGCTCGCTGCCTGAGCGCCGGCGGCGGGACGGGAGCTGTGACCGCGGTAAGGAGGAGAAGGGGACGAGGAGGAGGAGGAAGGGACGCTGCCGGCGGCGGCGGGCGGGGTGCCCTGCGGGACGGAGATGGTGCGAGCGGAGGTGACCGCTGTCTTTGCCGCCAAGAGTCCGGGGTCGGGGTGTCCCCGCTCCCGCCCGTGCCGGCAGTGGGGTGGCGGCCGCCCGGCCCGAGGGGCTTCTGTGCCCGCCGCCCTCCGCCGGGGACAGCGCCGGGACAGCCCCGGGGCTCCGATCCGGCGGGGCGACGGCCACGAGGCGAAGGGAGCAAACTCCGCGTTACCGCATTCAGAAAGTCCTGGGGCTGTGAAGTACGTTCATTTCTTCAAAGTGCCAGCTCAGCTGCAGGTTAGAAAACCCCACAAAGTTTTCATGTTTTGGAAGGACTTTTAAACAAGTGCCGAAGTCTGGCTAAGCCGAGAGGTGCCAGCTCTTTGCCGGGTGACTGTGCCTGTGGAAGTGCTGGACCGAGCCCTAATCGCTCAAAAGCACTGCCGTAAGCCCAGCTGTTATCCCTCGTCAGCAGGGCTAATCCATGCCCCAGTGTAGGTTTAAGCTTGCTGTGCCAGTTTAGAGGGCTTGACTTCAAGCCACGTCCTCCTTCTGGTACCCTCTCCGCTCGCTCCGCGTCCGTCTGTCCGTACAAGCAGCGGGAGCGCTGGTGCCAAAGGTGAGGCGGGACGGGTGGGCAGGGAAGGGGGCCGGGGTGCTCCGACAGCTCTCCGAGGCTGGACTCGGGCACAGCTTCCTATATGGATAAGCACTGGGTAACTGGTTACGTAAAGAACAGGCAGTCGAGGAGGAAAGCTTGGTTTATGCTGCCTTCTGCTTATGACGCTTTTAAAAAGTCTCAGATTAGACACCTGTCCTACTAAGTGTCTTCAGTGGGGAAGTCCAATGTTTAGAGATACCCAGCCAGATACCACTACGATCAGTCAAGATAGCTTTGGAGTTACGGCAGTGCAACTAAGAATAGACCATGCTGTATATCTCTTAAAGCTAACACATTAATTAAAATCTGTCTCAAGACACCAGCGTTCACTGCTTATATGACAGCTCTCTCCGTGCCCATAGCTAGGACATGCACCTACTGCAGGGCAAAAAGCGAGAGCTTTCGCAGAGCTGCTCACAATGCTGTAAGTGATCTTGGCACAGAGAGGCTTAAGTTTTCAAACTGTAAATTTAGATTTCTTCTTTTGTGTGCCAATTTTTAAATGGTGAGTATTTTTAAGTAACTCCTGTCACAAGGATCAAACTTTAACACTGGTCTTGGTATTCTCCAGTACAGAGGAAACTCTCACTAGAGGCTTAGTTCTGCAGTGAACTGAGCCAGAGTGAGACTTTGGGGATCTCCAGTTAATCGTCTTTCTGATAGATACTGTAACTAAGGTTCAGTACTGGTCAGAAATGTAAAGAAGTCTGTTGAAATGGATTCTCACCTTATGATGCAATGAGTTACTCCTGCTTTCACAGAATAATCAGTCCTCAATCTGGATGGAGAATGCATGTCTCACCCACCTGTTTTCGCAGCACTTAGTCTGGTCTACACCACAATTTATGATTAAAAAAGAGCTTCAGAGGACCTGATGAGAGGTGAAATATCCTTTTGGGTCTGAGTTTCAAACTCTTTCTATAATTCTATAGATACAAATATTTACAGTGGATGAGAGTATTAGAAGCTCCAGTCTGTGACATTACTGACCTTTAATAACATTGTGTAGTTACAGTGACAGTAGAATAGAGAAAGATGAGCTACGAAGTTCTCAGAGTTTTAATTCTGAAAATCTTTTTTGTGTTGGAGCCTTCCATCAAATGCTATACTTGCTTTATTGCAGTAATATCTTTTCTTTTTGTGGTCTGTGTTACCTTCTGAACTGTCATTTACATGGCTGAATGAATAGTGAAGAATACTTTAGGTCCCTCTGTCCTGACTGGAAACCTGGCTTTGTAGTTTGCAGAGATCAAAGCAAGATATAGAATTGAAGGTGTGTTTGATCCATCATGGCAAGACCTGAGCAATATATCGGAGTTTTAATAACGAGTTAGGCAAACAGACCAATTCAGTGTGTTTTAACTTCCTGGTTTCTGTAAGTCTAAAAAACACTTTAGAGTAAGCTGTACATGATAGAGTGTTTTTATGGTTGCTACTAGAAACATTAAGGCATGAGTGGGAATTTGGCATGATAATAGCCCTGTTTCTCAACAAATAGAACTCATTTGCTCTGATAAGTAGACAAACTGTAAAATGCTGCTCTGCTTCATAAGCACATTTGAGTAGCACCCACCCTTTTGCTTCTGCAGATAACACAAAGATTATCTTCTGTAGAGAGTCCCAGCCATCAGCAGACCTCCAGGCTATTGAGCCCTTCCTTCACTCTTTCTTTAAGATCTGCAGACTGGATTTTCATCTGGAGTTAATCAACACAGCTCTCATTTATTTCAGTAAGGCAAATCTGTTTTCTATTAGTGCAGCTTTACTATAGATCACAAAGCTGTACCAGTTGACCACCTTTTCTCATAATGTTTTGGCTAGTGATTGAAAAACACCTTTCTCATTCATACCTGAGCTTGGGGTGCAGTTCATGCTGAATTCTTGTTTCTTTACCCCTCTTGCAAGCAAAATGCAGATGTAAAATACATCAGATAAACTTGTTTGCTGAAAGATTGAAGCTCTAAGAATGTATTACAAACTACATAAGAGCTGGGGTGTGAGAGCAGCATTTTTTTTGTGTGTTTTCAATTTTAAAGAGTTTCATTACCAAAAAAAAAAAAAAAATCTTTTGGGGGCCGTGGTATTTCCAGAAGGCCACTCAACATTTCCTTTGGTAGAAATGGTATACCAGTTGTGTTTTCCTTTAGTCTTGCAGCACCCTGTGGTACTCTCTGACTGCCCTCCTGTCGGATTTACCTAGCGGTGATTTTTAAAGTCACTCACCTTCACTAAAGGTTTAGGTGACTTGTAACTCTCTGTGACAATTACACCAGACAAAGAGCCAGCCCATTTCTATTGTGCTGACAATGCAAAGTCTGCTGCAGAAAAGTGCGTGCAGCAATGAGACTGCATGCTGAAGGGCAGCAGGGTTCTCACACATTCTGGAGCACGCTTGTCCCTCAGAAGCAGACCCAGGAGCAGCAGGAGCTGTCAGCCTGTGGCAGGCAGGTCAGACCATGAGCACTGCCCTGCTAGGGGCAGACAAGCATTACCTGGCTTGCAAGAGCCTGCTGGCTGCCACAGTGCCCTGTCACAGCTGTGACACTCTTGGACACTGCTGTGAGGTGCTTTTTGCTGCCCTTAAACACCTGCAGCCATGAAGGCTTGACAGTAAATAATGCTGCATTTAAAGCCTTAGCTTGATCCCCTGCACTTCTGTTATTCAAAACTCCTTGCTGTTTGTAACAGGGTCTTGTGCCTGGATACATTTTAACCACTGGGATTTTTCAGGTTTTTTAGTCCAGAAATAGCTTGTGTCCATCACAACAGGGAATCAGTATGCTTATAAAGCAAAACACAAGTTCTTTGCTGTGGTCTAAAAGTAGACCCCTGAGTGTCCTCAAAAGTCCTCTCTCTCTATTCTGCAGGTCAGAATGAGGAATGCTGCTGTGTTAATATCATGATATTTGCATTGCTTTTAAATTTCTTGATTGAAAAGCTCTCCCTACTGCTTTTCCAGCATTAATTGCCTCGTAGTGTCTCAGACTGAGGTTATAATAATTTCCATTGAGATTACAATTGCATGGCAAGTAGCTGTAAACATCTTAGACTTCCATGTCACTAAACAAGACAGATAGGATGTAGGATTATTTGTAGGATTCTGATAAGGTAAAAGTCTCTGTATGGAGAGGATAATGGTAAGTAATTGCAAGAAAAAAAATAATCGTAGAATATCCTGAGTTAGAAAGAACCCCCAAGGATCACTGAAGTCCAGCTCCTGGTCTCTGTGCAGGACATCCTCAAGAGTTACACCATGTGCCTGACAGTATCATCCAAACGCTTCTTGAACTCTGTCAGCCTTGGTGCTGTGACCACTTCCCTGGGGAGCCTGTTCCAGAGCCCAACCATTCTCTGGTGAAGAATGTTTTCCTAATATCCACACTAAACCTTTGACACAACTTTAGGCCATTCCCTCCAGTCTTGTCACTTCCAGAGAGACGAGATCAGTGTCTGTCCCTCTGCTGCCCCTTGTAAGGAAGGCGTAAACTTCTGTGAGGTCTCCCCTCAGTCTCCTCTTCTCCAGGCTGAACAAACCAGAAAGTGGTGGAGAAGAGAGAACAGGAATTCTTTCACAAAGCTATGGTGGGCTACATAAATAAAATTGAGAAGGTGTTGGCAGCAGTTTCTTAATTAGAAATTGCTAAGTTTCTTTGGAACAGAATTAAAATATCTTTATCCCAAGAGAAATAGAATTTGAGATTCATCTTTGATGCTGTCACTACTTACTGCTACTTCAAGCAGGTATGTCCAGCAGCGTAGCCTTGACCACAATTTCTACCTGAGCAGCTGGTTAAACATTGCATCAGTTAGCATGTACAGAATTCAGAGATGGGTGTAGCCAAACCAACTTTAATATACCGATGAGTTGCAGTCCTGGTAGATATTAGATACCCTTCACTATCTGAAGGACACTGGACTTTCCTGGATAGAGTAATCCAAACTTTACTACAGAAGTAAATAATTTAAAATAAATTTTAATATGCTCCACAGTTTTGCATCATCTCTGTTCCCTGTGACTGCATGTTTTTTAAAAAGTACAGTTATGAGCACAATTTGGGGATGGAGCTTGTCCCACTTATTTTAAAAATAATTTTCATTGTTTGTTACCCTCTGGTAATGTGTGGAATCTGGCATGTGTGGAAAGGGCTAAGTGGGTATCTTGCATGAACAAATTCTGCTCTCTGAGTGTAGTAGTAAGGAATTACTACCCACAAGAAGGGAGGGAAGGCATTTCCCACCTCCTCAGCCCTGTTTGCTGGTATGCTTTTACTGGATGATAGTGGACTTCCTGGGAATCTATCTAAACCCAGCTGAGTGACAATCTTTCTACTGACATCCCTGGACTTTGGATTAGGTTTGTTCCCCCCATAGCCCCCTTAAGACTTCTCCTCCTGCTCTGACACAACTACCACACCCCTAAGGCTCTCGAGAGTCACTGAGGATGGTCAGTAGTACTTCTGGACTGACAGACTGTGAAGGCAAAGACAAACCACTGGAGACTTGTCAAACCAAGAACATACCTTTATAGAGAGTTCAGCTGTATTCTCATTTTTTTCCAGAAATGCACATTTCCCACCCTCTGCCTACTTTTTTTCTTGTCCTTGAGGATGTTGCAATCTGGAAACCAGGAAATGGATCAATGGAAAAGGAATTTTTTTATTCTCAACAGGCCCTGCTGATTGACTCACGTTTTACAGAAAGCAGCCCTGCTGTAACAAGTCTTAGCAAGTGGTGATCTAGCCAACAAGAGCCTGAAGGAGACTGATGTCTGTTGGGTTGTATGAACAGCCTCTTGTTGGCCAAAGAACAGTCAGAGAGAAGGTTAAGGAAACATACTCTCCTTGTTGGAAAAAGAGCTAGGAAAGACTAAAAAAAAAGCTAGGAAGGTAAAAAAACAGATAAGGCATGAGAATGGTGATATTTCTGATGATTCTTTGGTGCATTCTCTGGAACAAGAAGAAATCACCTGGGTAAATATGGGAGAAAGTAGAAAAGTGGAAGATGAGGTGATATTGTACGGAACATGCCCTGAGAAAAGAATGGGAAAACTGCAAAGTACATGAGGAGAAAAACATGGGAATTGCTGAGAGCATAGAGAACAAAAAGGAGTTTTGAAGGAAGGCAAAGCTAATAGGAAACTTTTGTCTGAAAAAGTCTCAGAGGGACTTACTAACAATTGTTAATATTTGAAGCAACCCTCCAGAGGCCGTTGAGAGAAAGCAAGGTATTCCAGACCTCAGCAAGGTAAATGTCAAGGTAAATGTGTGCTTAACTCTGTGAGGTGGTTGGCCAGACTTGCAAACCACAGTGTGAGGAAAAGACTTGCCTTCTAGGCAAAGATCAAGGGTCAATAAGACCAAAGTCTTGAAATCCAGGTCTGTTTCTGGAGTGGAACATACATAAACCCTTTTGAAATGTTGCTTAAATAACACCAGAGGAGTTAATCAGCTGGATTGTGTCACCTCCCAGGATAGCCTCTTACGAAGAATCAGGAGATGGACCAATTGTACAACAGAAAGATGTGTATCCAGCTGGGGCAATGTCTCTTTTTAAAAATAATTTTAATGTGGATGCTTGCAAAGTGTAAATTTATCCTTTTCCCCATTAAGACAGTCAGGCTGTAACTTTTGCCTTGCTTAGTTGTCCATATCCTGCTGACAGTCCTTCCAGTCTTTCCAAATAGGAAAGCCATTTTGAGTCAGTTAATGATTAGCCTGCCTGTGAACTTTAATTTAAAAACAGCAGCCACAATTAATGGAGCCCACAGTGTTTTCTGCAGGCTGCAAAGGACAGTAGTGGGTAGAGTGGTGGCTTGTTGAGCCTGCTAAATAGAGATGGCCACTTGCCAGCTCTCAAAGAGAAGAGATGATGGATGAGAGATGGGGAAGGAAACAATCTCATACAAACAAGATCCCCTTAGGAACAGGCAGCACAAGCTGCCAGTGTGCATGAAATGCTTGCAGGGGATTTTCCTTCATTTGAAAACAGGCCATTTCAGCTGCAGGTGAGGTGCTTTCCTTTCTTTATGTCTCCTGTGGAAGCAGATTTTTTAACGTCAGATGAGTGGAAGCCCCATTCAGGGTCTGTGGCATTCATGTTCCCACACCAAAAGCAAATCTGCCTGTTACCTGTACTTTATGAAAGCTCTGTACCTGGGCAAGGCTCAGGTTCAGCAGGCCTTGCTCAGACAAGGCATCCAAAATATTTTTCTGTTAGCTTCTGCAATAATAGTGCTAGATGAAATGGTTCTCATGCAGAATGCCTTGCTTTGAGAGAGACCTATGAGAAAAAAAACACATAAAGGCAGCAAGAACAGCTCAGAATCACGTGAAAACCAGGGATGTCGAATTAGAGCCCAAGTCTCCTTGCTCTCTTTCCCGGTCTGACCAATAAATTCCCCTCTTGCTCCTCTTATAATGAAACAGCTGGTGAGCTAGGGATAGCGGGAAGGGCACTCTTCAGCCTTCACACTTGTACTGATTGACCCCTAATACCCCTGAAGTTAACAGAGTTAAACCAATGTGAGACCAGGTCATAGTCAGAATAAGCCCAAACTCAGCTAACGCTTTGCTGGTAAAAAGAGAAGGGCATGCTCACATTCATCACATGAAGGTACAAATGGAAATAATAACGGTCCTTTAATTGGTCAGGTCCCTGCAAAAGCTTACAAAATATTGCTGTTGTCATAGAAGCTGAAAAGGAACAGGAGACTTTAAATTATTTACAACAGCTTATGGTCTGTTATGCTCCTTAGTTTTGTTAGCAGAGCTCACCTACGCGGTAAACAAGGGGTGATGAGACCAAGGAAAAGGTCTTCAGTTTTAAAGATCTCCATCCTTATTAGTAATGGTGAGTGGAGGTCACCATGCAGTAAGATCCAGGTACGTGCTGGAATGGTGGGATCATGGAGTTGAAGCTGTCAGCACATCAGTTCCAACCTGAGTGTGTTTGTGCGTCTTGGACAAGTCAGCGGCAGACAGCCAGAGCGCTCTTTGGTGATTTGAGGGCTGTTAAGTGGAGTCACCCTGGCGATAAAAACAAATGCAAGGACCTGCTGCTCCTCCTCTTCCAGAGCACAGAAATGAGACAGGAGCAGGATTACTTCCAGCAGCTGCTGACTGTGGCTGCTGTCACGAGGATAATCATAGCTGATGCTCCAGGGCAAAGCCAGTTACAGCGATCTCTGATGCGTAAGCACTGTGAAGTAGCAGAGGTGTTAATGTTTACACAGTCTCAGGAGACTACCTGCGGCCTTACACACCAAGGTAGCTACATCTGTGACCTGTCGAAGTTTTCAGCCCTTTTATGTCTTCCTTCTGAGGAAACTGGTATTACTTGCTGGGAGAGGTGGGATATAGGATTAGGGAAACTAGTCCTTTGATGCAGTTTGGCAAACTTCCTGATTCTGGAAAAGGCTAAGCATTAGACCCTGAAATAATTTCAGACTTGGGCCTTGTACAGACTATTCAGGGTTTTGGAGCATTTTTCTTTAATGATGTGATGTATTTACATAGTATGAACATTTTTTGAAACAGAATAAGGCTACATTACGACAAGTGATAAAGGCATGAAAGCAACTTTTCCTCACATTGAGGTCAGAATCCTATTGATCATTTCTCATCTAGGGAGTCTGGGAGCTCGTGGCTCTCAGCTCTACTGGGAGTAGTGTGTAGTTATGAGCTTCTGGTGATTTGCATTGTCCCTAAAGGCCCTAGACCCCAATGCGAAAACTTAAATCAAAAGAATATTTTTCTCCATTTTATGTTTGCGTTTGTGTCTGTGTTTCAGTAGTGAGGATTTGCTCAGGCCCTGCAGAATCAGACTCTTTAATCCGTTGCCCTCATGTTAACTTTTGACGCCATGCCCTGATTGGGCTGCTGCCAGGAGTAGCCTTTCTGTAATCCCAGCTGCAATCATTGTTTGTGCCACCCCTTCTCCCTGGGGGCGAATGGAAGGGAGCAACAAGGCACGTAAGTGCACTGTGTGAAGAAACAGATGCTGTTTTGCTCCTGTGCAGGTCCCTAGTGTCTGCTTTGGATTCCATTGTGTTTAAATACAAATACAATAGGTAATAACTTTGTTCCATGCATTGTCCTCCTGAAGGGACAACATGAAGGGATTGGCTGGGTGGGGAGTTAATTCCATCCTTTTCTGAGCTGATTGATTGCTGCAATCTGTTCTGTCTTCTAAGTGCTGGGTAACTCTCCAGAGGTAGAAACCTCTCACTTAAAAGTAATAACACTTTAAACCTTGGTATGCTTGTACTTCCATCTCAGGGCAGCCTCCGTTCCCTTGGTGGTAGTGCTGAAGGAGCAAAGCTGATAGTTGGACTTCAGTCTGTAGAAGGTGGTGTAGCCTCCCCTGCATTCAACAACAAATTTGCTAAATAATTGTTAAAGCTCTGCCTGGCCTTGTAGCTAGTGCCCCTGTGGGTACTACCCAAGTATGGGTGAGCTCTGCTGCTCATGTTACAGCAGTAAACCTATCCAGGTATGTTTGGTGTGAGTGGCAAGGTTTGGGAGTGGTGGTGGGGCTTCAGCAGTGGCTTCTGTGAGAAGCTTCTCCTAGTGTCCAACAAAGCCCAAGCCAGGCTCCAAGGTGCACCCACCACTAGGCAAGGCTGAGCCCATCAGCCCAGGTGGGAGCACCTACGGGACAATAGATTTAAGAAGCAGGGGAGAAAAATAGCAGCTGGGACATAGGAGTAAGAATATGGGAGTGCAACAGCTCTGCAGATCCCAAGGTCAATGCAGAAGGAGGGGGAGGAGGTGCTCCAGGCACCAGAGATTCCCCAGCAGCCCATGGGGAAGGCCATGGTGAGGCAGCTGTGCCCCTGCAGCCCATGGAGGTCCACAGTGGAGCTGATATCCACCTGCAGCCCCTGAGGGACCATACACAAGAGCAGTTGATGCCCAAAGGAGGCTGCGACCCTGTGAGAAGCCCACGCTGGAGCAGGCTCCTGGCAGGACCTGTGGCCTCATGGAGAGAGGAGCCCACACTGGAGCAGGTTTGATGGCAGGCCTTGTGACCACTGGGGGCAACCACGCTGGAGCAGTCTGTTCCTTAAGGACTGCACTCTGTGGAAGGGACACATGCTGGAGCAGTTAATGAAGAACTGTAGCCCGTGGGAAGGATTCACATTGGAGAAGTTCACAGAGGACTGTCTTTCATGGGACAAACCCCATGTTGGAGCAGGGCAAGTGTGAGGAGCCACCCTCTGAGGAGGAAGGAGCTGCAGAAACAACATGTGGTGAACTGACAGCAACCCCATTCCCCATTCCTCTATGTTGCTGGATGGGAGGAGGTAGAGAATTCAGAGTAAAGTAGAGCCCAAGAAGAAGAAAGGGGTGGGAGGAAGGTATTTTTTAATTTTATTTCTCATTATCTTCCTGTGATTTGATTAGTAATAAACTATTTTACCCAAGTTAAGTCTGTTTTGCCCATGACAATAACTGCTGAATGATCTCTCCCTGTCCTTATCTCAGCTCACAAGGCTGTCTCCCCTGTCTAGTTGAAGAGTGACAAAGCAGCTTTGGTGAGCTCTTGGTAGACACTAGGGTCAACCCACCACACAGGTTGCCTATCCTGCCTCCTCTCTAAGGATCTCCTGGCTAGAATGAACCTCCCAGCAATAGTTTGGCTCTATGCATTGATTTTTCACATGTAGGATTGCTGCAAGGTTGTGTCCTCCCATAAGGGTACAGACAGGCAAGCCCTAGCCCCAGCTCTTCTCTGTGGGCAGGAGAAGGCTGTCCCAGCCTAGCCTGGAGGGAGAAAAGTACCCTTGTAACCTGAGTTAAGGTGTAAGAACCGTGACTCATTTTAATTACACAGTGAGTGGAAATTAAGGGGACGATGCCTCTTCACCCTCTGTCTCACCCGCTGCACAGGTTGGCTGCTGTGGGTGAGTTTTCTCAAGGTGTCCAGCACTAATTAGTTCCAAGTGGCTAACGCAGTAGCAATTTTAGGTGAACAACAGACTGAGGGGTTTGTGGGGCAGAATGTTCTCGGCTGAGGTTGTTGATGATGGCACTGTTCTTTTTCTCTCCTTCCCTACCCTCAACCCACTCCCAGGGAAGAACACACAGAGCACTATGTCACTGGCATCCTGGTTCAGGTGGAATGAGCCCCCAAGCCGCATTTCCCAGAGGAGCCCCACAGAAATGGTGGTGGAAACGCTAATGATGGAGCTGAGCTGGCAGATCAAGCAGGCCGAGAAGCAGCAGCGAGAGCGGGAGAATGAATATCGCAAGATCAAGACTGGGGTGGACTACGGCTGGCTGGTCAGCTATCCAAAGCACAGCTACGATATCAGCCCAGGAGAGCGGCTGCAGCTGGAGGATATGTGTACCAAAATACATCCTTCCTACTGTGGGCCTGTCATAGTCAGGTACAGTGAAAGATGTGATGGCACAGACCTTTTCTTTCCCCTTTTCCTCCATATGATATGCAAAGAAGGAGTGAGAGTTGCCAGGACCAACAGAATCAAAACTTGACATCCTGCATCATAAGCCCTGTTGGGACAGTGTCTTTGTGGAAGAAGGGAAATCTAATGTTTAAAGTCAGTTTAACATGACATTATTTCCTGCAAGCTACGAAGTGCCATCTCCCCCTGAGACTGGCTTGAATACTTTAAGCTCCTGAACAGCCAGAGCAGCTTTATCTTGCCCGATGAACAGTCACCATTTCACTACTGTGATGGCTTTTGCTCCAGACTTTAGAATCTTAGAGAAATTGAGGTTGAAAGAGGCCTCTGGAGGTATGTACTTTGACCTCCTACTTGGAGTAGGGCCAACTTCAAAGTTAGATCAGGTTGCTGAGGGCCTTGTCCTGTCCACTGATTAACATCTCCAAGGGTGGAGGTTCCACTGTCTCTGAATAACTCCTGTGGTGTTTATCCACTCTCACTGGAGCCTTCATTCTTTGATTTAAGCTGTCCAGCAGGTCTATTGAGGCACTTGTCCTCAGTGTCCAAATTAGCCAAAAGGTGCTATATTTTTTTCCAGCCTGTGAGCCAGGTATTCCCAGAGAAAGGAGGGACTTGTGTCTCCCTCCTCTGCTCCCTCCACACCCTTGACATGGAGTGGGATGCAAGTGGGGCATGCAGTTGGGTTGAACAACTAAGTGGTGCTTCTGACTTCTGCAGTGTGGACTTAGACACAGCCTCGTGGACTTGCTGTTGAGCCTTTCAAGTGCTAGACATGGGACTGCTGCTTGCCAGCTGAGTGACCTTTTGTGGAAATGCCTTTAGAAACTGAACTAAGTCTGCCTTGGCATCCAAACTGGAAGGAAGAGGTGTGACTCTTTTCCTTTTGAGGTGGCTGCTGTAAGTTAAACCCTTGCTTTTAGCACAGTGCAAGTGAAGAATAGTGACTCTGAAGCCCACCTTAGCCAAAACAAAGTTCTGAAATGGGCCTTTATAATCAAATTTCCCTGTTCCAACATGTTCTTCAGTTGGGATTAGAAGACAGTCCTTGTAGGGGGTCTCAGCACTCTGTAGTCCCTCACTGCATATGCTGACACCTGTTTTCCCTTGAAAAAAGGAATCTACGGTGCTTGAACTACAACTGTAAAAGCACTGAAGTAGCCAGGAATGGATGCCAAAGCTACCTCTCTAGCCTTTATCTTCCCAGGGGCTGAACCTTAGAAGCAAGCTTGGCACAGGCCTTGGACTCTTGAAAGGACAGCCATGGTGTCAGAATCAGAGATCATTCGGTGGCCAAGTTCTCTCCACTGAAAGTTTGCTGGGCAGCACCTCCCTTGTATTTGTATTTGTATAACTCCAAGCTATGCTGTAAACAAGCCACTTCAAATCCCTTGGGGTTCAGAGTTATTTTCACCATCCCGAGGGTCACTGAGCAGGGACTGTCTGGCAAACAGGTTATTTCCATGAGAGCAAGCATCAGCTGCTGGAGCTGGGAGGCCCAAGGTTCATCATCTCCTTCGGAAAAGCATTGAGCTGAGCCACATACAACTTGCTGCTGCTCTGCTATTTTTTAATTTTTAATTTTTATTTTAACTGAAACAGATCACGTAAGATGTGTGATTTCAGTGCAGCTTTTAGTGTTGTTCCCTGTTCAGGATGCAGCATATTGCTGGCAGTAGATAAACATACTCAGCAATGCTGGTGGGCTCTATGTGGGCATGGTCGAAATAGGCTAAAATCATCCTCTTAAAACTCTTACAAATTGCTATTGTAGACTATCATAAGTTGTATTACAGTATGATTCCAGAAGTGGCATGTTTTTGCTCCATACTACAGAATTTACATGGTTAGCAGAGCCACATAAAAAAAATGAGGCCTGCATTACTTTAGTTTGTTCAATTCCGTGTTTGAGAAGGGAAAATCACAGCCAAAAAAAGGGTGGAACTGGATTGAGTCAAAGGTCTGAATGGTCTGATGTGCAGCCTGTATGTGAGAGAGTGGCCAGTAGCATCACTGTCAGGAAAAGAGCAAAGAACAAGGTAAGCAAATCCAATAGTACAGGCATTATTTATAAGCATCCAACTTATTGTGCCTTGTAACTGGCAGACCTTTGGAGCCAGAAGTGGACTTCTTGTCCATAATTGGCTGATGTAGCTTTTTCTTTCAGTGCTTTGTTTAGGTTGTTGGGGTTTTTCTCTTTTTGAACACTCGTAAACTTTTAGCATTTGTGGCACCCTGTGGAAGAGTTCCACTCCCGAACTGCAACTCTGCTGCAAAAAACTGTGTTTTGCTTGTCTTAAACTAGTGTGTCCTAGTTTTACTCAATAATCCTTTCATCTTATGTTGGAAATGTAAACAGTTGACCCCTCTTCTTTTATAACCTTCTAACCAAGAGCTCTGTGATTCCAAGAAATTCTCATTACTGACATGAAAACAAAAAGAACGGGGCTTGCCATGTTAGGAGCTGAAAATGTACAGGAGAAAGAAGGAGCATGCAATTTAATTGAAAGGCAGCCAAAATTGGACAAATTCTCTTCTCAGAAAGTGAGATAAGATGGAGATTTTAGTAACTTCCTCAAAATTCCACACGATGAGTATAACAGGAATTCAACTGAAACCTTTACATTTCCAGTGGAGTACTTTAATAACAAGATCATTGCACCGCTGATGTTTTCTCTTGAATACTCTGTGACTTCCTAGCACGCAGCAACTTCTAGAGAAAAATCTTCCACAAAACCCCTCCATCATCTATGAGCTTGCATTTGGAAATTGAAATGCAGAGTGTGTACCCTACTGAAGCCCTTGGTTCTGACTGAAATAGTAAGCTTGATCCTTTCCCTTCCCTTTTAGACATTTTAAGAGCTGAAGTCCTTTTTGATGTACTTGGCAAACACGTAATACTTAAATAACACAAGTAGCAGGCAATTTGCAAGACTGCAGAGTTTGCTTTGTTTGTGTCATGCAAGGTCTCCTTCTTTGCGAGACTCTGAGCTCAGAGCCAAAGCTAGAAAAAAACATTTTTGTATGAATTGTCAGACATGTCACTTCATTCTCCAAAGGTCTAAATGATTATCCAAATTGTCCTTTTCTGTGGCTACAGTCTCATCTACTGAGAGGTAAAGTTTCTATAACTTTGTTTCTTTAAATGTAGAGGAGGCTGGAAAGGAGCACTTCACAAATAAGAGTTTTTTTTCATATCCAGTTTGCTAATTTTGTATTTCAGGTCAATAGAAACCTCTCTTTTTGAGTCTGTTGGAATTCTGGAGGGATTCAAATGCACTGCAAATACCATCAGATATCTGGAGACTCTGATTCACCTCATGCTAATAAAGCTATTGCATTCAAGAGTAACTTAGCTTTAGGTTACTGGGTTGGAGATCACTGACTATTTAAAATTAAATCCTGGAGCCATTTGAAGGAAATGACAGTGAGGCCTTTGGCACCCGACTGTCATGGTTAAACTGAACAAGTAAACTAGCAGATTACCAATACAAAATGCTAGATTTTGCCATCTTTACTCAGAGCTTTAGCCCTAATCAGAGTTAGTGAAGGTCTCTCCAATTTCTTTCAGTTTCAGCAAAAGTGAAACAGTGGGGTTTTGTCCTTCTCTGCCCAGAGGGAAACAAAAAAACCCTGCTAATGTGGAAACGTAAACCTGCATTTTGGTGACCCAGGTTGTTATTCATACCACAGGCTAAGGACTATAATTTTCAAAGGTTTGTGT
This sequence comes from Empidonax traillii, assembly GCF_003031625.1. Classification (NCBI taxonomy): domain Eukaryota; kingdom Metazoa; phylum Chordata; class Aves; order Passeriformes; family Tyrannidae; genus Empidonax; species Empidonax traillii. The sequence goes on along the minus strand of NW_020957263.1, from coordinate 17,609 downwards.
ATAGGTGAAGCAGCTTTCCTAGTACGCTTGAAGACAAATGACTAAAATCAGAAATGGATTTATTTACAATTATGAGCTTAAGTTTGAGGTGATGTAAGTGTTGCAATTAGTGTGAATGCCATAATTCTTTAGGAGTCAAGGAGCCTTCTCTAGCAAAGCTGTTCACAGTGTTACACTATAACCAGGATTCCTGTTCAAAATATAGATTCAGGAGTCAGCAGCTAATTATTAGCACTAAGCACCCCACGTTTTCTTTGAATTACTAAATCCACTTAGAGCTCCCAGTTCAGACAGGCACTCAGGAATACACTGAACTATAAGCATATTGTTTAAGTCCATGGACTTCCACTGGATTTAACAGGGTTTTAAAGTTCAGGCTGTACTTAGGCAACCCTCTGTACTGGGGACCTACAGAATAACATAGGCAGGTGACAGTGCTTTAAAAGAGCAGTGCCAGTACGAGCCAAGCGCAGACAGATCCTTAAAATCTTAAAGGAAATGGAAGGGTCACACTTTGAAAAGCAAATTTGTTTGAATTGTGATTAAAACGTTGCCTGGACTTGGAAATGTGCTCATCCCTATGTATGCCTGTAGATCTGCCCCGGGCTTCTGTGCTGGTTCAAGGTGAGTTTTGTTGACAGTCATGTGCGTGACTTGCATGATGTCTTACAGGCTACCAGCACTCTCATAGCTTGTGTCACAAGGCAGATAGATAGGTAATGCTTTTATGAGGAATAAGGGAAACCCTGTTGAGGCATTTCTAGACATGGTTGTGCAGTTGCCTAGCTTGAAACTGTTCCATGCAAAAGCATAAGGGTGTTAACCTGTGCTAGAAGATAGGTGAGCACTGTGCAATTTTGTGTGCTAAATTTCACTGAGCAGCTTAGAGTGGAGTTTGTTTCCCAAGATGAAAGCACATATCCCTTGATTCCAGCGGTTTTGCTGGTTTTATGTGTTGTGTGTTCTGTGCAGACAGCAGACCGATGGATATTCCAGCACATCAGCTGGCTTTCATTGATAAGCGGGTAAGATGGCTTTGGTTCCGTGTAGGTGCCTGCAGCAAACATCATCTGTCCTATGATACACAGACTGGTTTAGCTACACCTCAGCCCTCACAGCCTGTCCATCTTTTCTGCTGAGAGATATTTGTGGTGTGCACACATTTTGGACTTCCTACTTGGGCTGTCCCTTACACAGATGTGCTGGTACTGAAGTTAAGTGAGCATTAATAAAGGGGTAAAGTTAGTTCATCCTATTAGGGGACAGAAAAGGCTCCCCTTTCCCTTCTCCAGCGGAATGTGAGTGGCTTTTCATTGGGGGACTAGTAGACAACCTTTTGGATTGTTTTCTCTTTGATTCTTAGACCTGCTCAAATCCCTGTGAAATAGTTTCAGTGTTGGTCCTGAAAAGTCAGAGGTAAATCTTAACCGCAGAGTTCACAAAACTATTCTTGCCTGTGCAAACAGGCAGATAGCTGTGAAGGTAGAAAGTTACTCTGATTCTAGAAACCTATTACAGCTAAATTGGTTGGGAGTGTTATTAGCAACAATAATGCATGAGCATCAGAGCTCTGTGCTCAAGGGGTGAATTTTTTTTTTTTATTTTTTTTTTAAAAATTTGCTGTCAAACCACCCTTTTTCTCTCCTGTTCCCAGAGCCAGTCACTGATATAGTAATAGCCTGACACATGCTGCTATCTGCTCAGGAGCCACAATTCAGCACAGCCTCAAAAACCGAAGGCAGTGATGAGGCCTTTTGGGTGCACAATTGTCAGTAGAAAAAAAAGAGGATGTACTGATATATACAGATATAAAATATGACAGCACCTCTCTTTAAAATACAAGTGGAGATAAAATGATGGAATGACTCATTTAGTTCACCTCTGCAATAAAAATCCTTTGAAGGTGGCTTTCCCTGGTATAACAATAATAATGTTGTGAAGACTTGGGTTTCCATGCCTTCCATCTGCCTATACTTCAAACAGGATAAAAGGAAAATATATATTTATTGGGAAAAATGCATTTTAGGCTCTTTGATAACACAACTGAGGTGCCTCCTCAAAAGGCAGAGAGGATGTTAGCAATGTGCAGCAAATCCCTGTTACTGCTGTTGTGTGCTTACCCTCAGCAAGGTCTAGTCTCTTGCTCTTATAAGCTCTATTCGGCATCACTGTGTAATTACTTATGTACCACTATGAACTACAGTGCCCCAGAGGCTTTTTGCACCCAAATGTTCAAAGTTTACAAGTTTTTGGTGATGGGAGGGAGATTAACAATTCATCCAAAGCGACCGAAATAGTTAAGGGGCATTTTGGTGACTTTGGTAGGTTTTGTGTCAAACTGCTCTAGCTTAATGCTGAAAGGGGCTGGTGACTTCTGCAGACACTGAGTTCCCTCAGCAAGCAATACTGACTGGTGTCTCCACAGCTGGACATGTAGCTGCCAGTACTTGTTGGGAGAGAAAGGCACTGAACTATCTGAGATATAGCACGATGTCAACGTGTATGTCCAGTAATAAGCCTCTGCAGTAAGTCAAAATACATAAATACACAAAAAGTCTTTTTGGTTTCTCTCTGTCTTTCTTTCTGTCCTTATTATCTTGGGTACCCTTAGGCACACTATTAAAAAGTGCAATGCCATATGCACTAAACTGCCTGTTACATTCCTAAGCCTTAGCAAAAAGCCAAGAGGCAATATCTTATGCTATCTACTTTTGCTGTATTAGGCCTATTTAAATACAGTCCTACTGTTTTCCATCCTTGTTAAGTTCTGTTGCAGAAAAATACCGAAATGCTTACAGATCTTATAAACTTTAGCTTCCATGAAGTACAAATACCTGGATTCTAAAGAAGTACTAGTTCAGCTTTCTGTCTGCTTGTAGGTGCATTTTTTATACAAGCGAATATTTATTAGAAGATTACCCATATTACCCTCTATCATAAATGTATGAATGAACAATTAGAATATCTACATGACTGCTGTGTGAGCCTAGGGAGTGGATCCCTCACTCTCCAGGCTTGGGACCAAGTCACCCAACTAAATGTCAGAAATGGCATGTTCTCTTCTTTGCCCGGCCAGTGGCCCACTCAGTGACTTCATGAAAACTGCATCTCATCTTCCTCACCTGCAAAATAAACAGTGGTGATTTTTCACTTCCTTGGTATTAAGCTAGCTTAGTAAATGTCAAAAAAGGCACTGAAGTAATTCACAGTGCCTAATGAACTGAGCCAGTTCATTATCTTACAGAAATCCATTGGAAGATGAAACATCACTCTACTGAAAGTTAAATATTGAAAGACTACCGAACAAAGAAGAGTTTTACTGGATTTTTGTTTGTCTAGTGGCCATTGGGTAACGCTATGGGGAACAAGAATTGGAAAAAGGGGAAGTCTAGTGAGCCTTTCCCTGGTCTACCCTCAGCTTCTGGTAAGCTGCAGTTAAAGGGCTATTTAAGCAAGGATTTGCGTTTGGACAGCCATGTTTAATCAGCACTGATGGGGACGTTTTCCATAAAGTTGTCCAATCATTTTGTTTCTTAGCTATTGATAGCACTGAGTTCTGGTTTAATAGGTGTTGTGTGAAAGAGCACTTCCTTCTGTTTCAAACTTGCCTTCTAGTTTTGTTTAGTTCTCCCAAGTATTTCTTGTGCTTATAAGAAATAGTGATTAATTGCTTCCTTATATTTCATGGCTTGCTTGTGATTTTAGAGGCCTTGAGCATATCTTCATGGCCCCTCCCTGTTGTTGTTCCCTTCAGTCCAGGGAGTTCCATTTAGCAGGAAAGTGCAAGTTCCAAGCTTAGCACAGGGATTTGGCAGCAATCCGTAATTTGATGTTTTTAATCAAAGCTGTGCCTTGACTGCTCTTTCAGATTCCGGCAAGTTGTTGCTGAATATGAACCAGAAGCACAGGAAGTATCCCGGCTCTTCCGGTCTGTCCTGCAGGAAGCTGCTGACAAGATCAAAGAGGAGGAAGAGGCCAAGAAGCTTGCCAGGCAATGGAACACAAAGAACAGAACCAGTCTCTCCTTAGCAACGTTTAAATCTCGGTCCAGGATTTCCCCGTTCATCAGTGATATCAAGACCATCTCCGAGGATGTGGAACGGGGCACTCAGCCCACCAGAAGGGTTTGGAGCATGCCAGAATTTAGGAGCACCAAGGATTTCTGACTCCATACTGAATAAGGTTTTTAGACAGTGATCTTCCAAAATCCCAGCTAACCCTTTTTTAGCTCTACTGTTTCTTCTTTCTTCCAGCTCTCTCTTCCTGCCTATCTCTGTCTTGGAAGCTGTGTCCATAGTAACTGCGGCTGATGCCTGCAGTGGATGATACAATTTATTACCAAACATGGTAGCCTTTCCTTTAATTTAGTAGCTATTGAGTAACCTTAAGGGCAAGGCTCACTTACTATCTCATTTTTATTACTGCTCTTTTGTGGAAAATGAATTAGTTTTGCTATGTCTGTCTTTCCCTTTCCCCTCCAGCCTGGATTTAGTTATCTATAGAAACTTTTGGCTCAAGCTACTGAGAGCTGTTGCCTGGACCAATCTTGCTGAAAGCAAGACAGCCACTTAAATGAGTGAGGTTTGCAGGATCAGGCTTGTGAGGTAAAGCTAGTATCTGATTTGGAACTGAACTTCCTTTTCCAACTAATAGCCTTCCTCAGTGCTACAACAAACTTCACAGGTAACCTCAGCACTGCTCTTGATCCACTTTTTGCTGACAGTTCACAATCCAACCTGTGCAGAAAGAGACCCAAGATTTTTGAGATTAAAGACCAATATTATTCCACAACAACCAGTTTATGCATGTTCGGGTTTCTTGGGTATTTTCTCCTTTGTGCAGGCAGAACCCCCTGAACCTTGCACTTGCAGAGTAGACAGAAATTGAACAACCTGCTATGTAGATATACAGGTGGATACCTCAGAGCTGAGTCAAATGCTGTTGTGGGTCCTCAGTGCTCTGTTGCTGAGGTAAGTGCTCCACCCCACACTTCAGTAATAAATCAGAGGGTTGAAATTAATGTTTAAGGTCAAGCCTGAAAGAGTACTGAGGCAGAGTATCCATGTACAGAGAAGGGTTAAGAGACTCAGCATTCATCCCCAGGGCTCTTTGTACAGCAGCAACAGGTGAGATCATATGAACAGTTTGCTGCTGTGAGTGTCTGAAGGGCTCTGGCAGAGGAGTGTTCTCATGAGAGCTTGAAGAAGCGGGAAAATGCCATTAAGAAAAAGCTGACAGAGCCCTAAGTCACCATCCACAGGGAGACCTCTTACAGGACAGCACACTGTGAAAGTCAGGGGTCCTGAAGAGAACCCAAGGGCTAGAATGCTTTGTGGTGACCAAGGGAAGATGGGGAAGGAAGAGAGGGATTTGGATGTATGACTGGCTTTTGGGGAATCATCCCAGTGGGGTATAGCCTCCTGGAGGACCCTGTAGCTTTGTTGTTCTTTTGTCCGTTTCCAGCTCTTTTCCCTGGGGATCATTGCAACAGCGTGGAGGTTCTACAGCCAAGAGAAAACCCTTTGAAGCTCTGCCAACTCTGTGAAGAATTCCAGTGCATGAAATCTATCCTAGAGTAGAAATGCATGGTTTCTTCCAGAGATGGAGGAAGGCAGAATAAAACAAAGATCAAGATCAAACCCTTAAGAGCTCTCTAAAACTGTGAGATTCTGGCTCTTCCTTTCTTCCCTCTGGGCTATGTAAGATTGAAGACAAGGCTTTCTTACTAGCACCAGGCTGTAGTTTCTTGTCCCTCGGTAAACACTGCTGCCAGCAACCCTCCTAGGGACAGATAGCAGAAGCTCACCTTGGGGCTTCCAAATACAGCATCCAGTTTGGGACAAACTATTTCAACTCTAGGTCAGTGAGGGAGAGTTTAAAGCCTTCCGACAATCAGCTTAGTATTTTTCAGCCGTACGTCCTTGTGAAGTAACGTGATTGTGTATATGAAGTAAAAACAAAGGTTTGAGATACTTAGCATAGCCTTAGCTGTCTAGAAGACGTAGGATCTCTAGCAAGGGATCATCACAATTTTCAGGAAAATTCTTGGGTTTTTTTAATATTTGCAAGCCACTGTATGGTACTGAAGGCCGAGATGATTTCATGAATTTCCTGCTACAGCGCTGTAGTCATTTTATTTGCACTTATGTTCTATTTGACACTTTCAGTATTGACTGTATTGATGCAATGTTTGATGGAGTGCTGGGAGACACGGGACATTTTGACACATTGACATAAAGCTCTTTGTTACAGTACAGTGTCAATAGTGTGCTCACTCTTAAGGAAAATCAGGAGTAAGTAACTTCCCTACACCAATGTACAAAGCCAAGGAAATCACCTGAAGGGTGTTTACACTATCACAGCAGCCTATGATCATGCTGTGCCCTTCATTAACAAACTTCTAGCTAGCAGATACCATTCTCCTGCAAGAGCTAGCAAAGGGAGACAAATCTGACCTTTGGTGAAAACCCTGCTTGTTATGGAGGCCAGGCTGTGGCAGTGCTTGTGACAGCTGTTTTGTTTCAACTTACCCAGCATTTCTAATTCCACAACAAAATGTAATCCAAACTCTTAAACCGTGTCACTCTCTCTGTACTGCTTCTGCAGGTTACATGGGCTCACAGTAGGATCTGATGACAAAGGGATATTCAGACACCAAGCTGTGAGAGTTCTATTCTTACCCTGTGTTATCTAGTACTCTTAAAGGGATAGAAGTACTACCATGTTCACCTGTAGCCAGCCATCTGGAGACTGACTGTGACCTTCTGCATTGTGTGTGCAGCAGCAGGTACTGAAGCAGAGCTGGAGAAGTGGTTTGGACACACGACTGCTGCACTCTGCTTGTGGTGCTCCTTTTCCTTAGGAATGCTGTAGACTGAATCATAAAAGATCCTTTGGCCATGGCATGTAGCAACAACTACCCACTCATGTTTGCCTTGTCCTAATTCCACATTTCTGTGTGGCTAAATTTAGTGTCTCAGTTCAAACCAGGATTGTCCCCACGTACCGTGCTATGGTCCATAGCACTGTGCACACACAGTGGGCAAACAAGATTGCTTTTGGCTGAAGCTAACCCATATGATCCAGGTGGCTCACAGCTCCATAAAGCTGGACTAATGGTGGTCTGAAATAAGCCCTCACAAAAATGTAGAGTGAACATCAGGTCATCACTGATAACTGTCTGACTCTACAGCTCTGCTCCTCCGGGGCTGCACAACTTGCTAGCATAGAAAAACTAAATAAAACATTTCTACACAGCCCTAATGGGACCCTCCGATCTGTTCTTGGCACCTCCCTAGAGCTAGTCCAGTGTTTTAATTCTTTAGGAAGAATAAAAAATGAACTAGCAGCACATCACCATTAACGTACAAGAGGGAACTGAACAAGAATCATCCTAAATCCTCAAAGATTCTCTCAGAACTGAGCAAGGATTTTGATATGAGCTCAGAGCATTGCAGTTGGCCCAATGCTGATAGTGTTGTGCTGCCCAAAGGATACTGTCACACCCAGCAGAAAGGCAGTCCGATACTTGCTATACATTCCAATAAATAATGGCAGCAGCTCAGTTGCACTGCTGGGCTTCCAAGGGCTAACACTTCTCAGAGGCACTACTCACCTGAGGGAGGCTGTGCAGCTCTGCTTCTGGGCCTTCTACAGAGGGGCCTGGTCTGGAGGCTGTGGCAGCCAGCAGGGGTGTGCAATGCAGGAGGTGAGGCTCCTCACCCATGTCGGCACATAGTTCGGGCAGCTGTCACGCCACAGGGAACTGGAGTGAGCTCTGCGGGAAATACCTGTCCGCTGACATTGCACTGTTTATATATTTCATCATGGAACCTTGGAGAATTAAAGCAAAGCTGTGGAATATAAACCAACTGATTTGCACTTGTTGTCTTTAATTAAAGATCTCCTGAAATATAATCTGTCTGCATCTAGCCAAACACAACTGCTGTTCCACTGCCCTGGAAGTGGAGCTCTGTGTGTATCAGAAGAGAAAGGCAAGAACTGTAAAGGTACTTGATCTAAACAAAAAAAACAATCCTCTCTCTACAGGCTACAAATGCAACTGCCCATCTTCCATCTTGCTACCTCTACAAACAGATCTGAAGATACAAGACGATAAATAATCGGGATTAAGCAATTGCAAAGGTCTGAAATTCTCTGAACCTACATAGTTTACAGATACAACATTGAAATCATCAACATGCTTCCAAGCACGTCTCACATTAACCAGTATTACCACAAAATGAGGAGATATAAATGACAAAAGGCATGTTTTGTCTCCAGGTACTTTTGAGTCACTCCATTGATTCCATACCTGATCCTGGGTACTAGAACACCTTAATATCGGCAGATGGCCCCAGATGACTCAGGACTCCCTCTGCTATGCATCATACATGCAAAGGACACGTGTTTAACAAAGGGGAACATTTTTTTTTTCCCCACACAAAGTATTACTGAAGTATGGATTGCATTGCTTGGCACACTCTGGTGATCAGACAGATGAGTGGTTCCAGAAGGGGACTGTGTGAGTACAGCAGGTAAGTAAACCACAGTGGTGTAGATGCAGCCTATAGCACGGGGCTTAAACTACTCCTTGACAGAAGCTGTGGACAAGCAAATCTATGTTGTTGTTTACACTACTTCCCCCAAAGATTGCTATAGGCCTCTCTCAGAAGGAAAACTACAGACAGCTTGACTGGATGGCCATTCTGATATTCCTGTGTTCTGCTGCACCTCGCTAATGAAGGACATGGCACTGTGGTTATGCCCAAAAAGCATTCTGAGAAGCACAGTCACAGCCTTTTTGGTTGTGCCCTGCCATAGAGGAAGGGCTATTAGGCCTTCCTCAGTTCCACCCACCTGTGCCAGACAGAGACATCATAATCTCAGTGCCTGCCTTTCCCTGGTACTGCCATCTGTGCTGTGGGCTGCTGGCACAAGGACCTCTTGTTCTGTTTGCACGATCAGAGAAGCCATGTTTCGAGCTGGCTTACATCAGAAAGATACGATGCTGGCCCTGAACGCTGGGTCTTGGGCCCAGGTTCCCAATGACTACCATGTATTTTCTGTGCAGTTGCTGCACAAAGATATTCTCAGACTAAGGGAAAATCCTTACAGGATGGGAGCTTGAGAACACAACAGAAAGGTGAGGAAAAGGGATACAAGAAGCGCAGTGGATTATGTGGTGATCTGTGCACACTACACACTTCATAAAATTATAAATTCTTAGCGTCCTGGCTAGATAACCAGATCATAGCATCTTTCCTCTATTTCAGTCAAAATCACATGTTGCCTCTACCAAATAAATGTAATCTGACTCAAGAGTAGATTAGATATACAGAAGTGGGGGAAAGAGCTTCTGTGTTTTTGACATCAAAGTACCTACTCTTAGAATGCCATTGCTATTACATCTGCTCAGTGACCACGATGTATTCTCAAAGGCCTCTATCATGTCACAGCCCATATGCAGCACCTTTTCCAACCCTGTTCTCTCCAGTGTCAGGCTGCCTAAAGCAACAGATTGCACCTTATTGGGTCTGAAGACTATTTTCAATAACCAGATGTGTTACGAAGCATCAACAGTGAAAAACTCAAGTTGGTGGCCTTTTTTTTCTATATTCTGCCACCAGTATTAAAGAGATGGAAAAGAGCCAGGTGCAAATTCTGAAGAACTCAGCAGCCCCAGACAGGGTGGTACAAGAACACTTGGTCCTTCCAGGTCCCTACTGGCTCTCACAAACTTGCTCCTGTTGCATTCAGCTACCAAGAAGTTAAAGGCTTCCTTCTGCCTTTGGCAAGCAAGTGCCAGCAGAAGAGATTGTTGTCTGTCCTCAGCACAGCCAAGGGCAAGAAATTAACAAAGACTGGATTAATTCATAGGACAGCAGTAACAAATGTTCCCCATAAACAAGCATAATTAGGTATTTGCTAATTATAGGGTTTCAAAAAAAGAAAGTGCAAAGCCAATGTCCAAAGGTAAAAAAAAAAAAAAAAAAAAGATTTCCGTAACATTCCAGCTGGGCAGCAATGCCACCTACCGGCGGATATCCCACCACCGACTAACCAGGGAATAAGGCAGCAGCTTTCTAACCAGGCCTTCCTGACAAATACAAATTCCTCATTCTGGCACTGCTGTTGTCTCACACCACTGTCACCCAGAGAGCAGCTCACAAACGGAGAGCAAAATGAACACAACTCGTGTTAGCCATGGGTTTTAGTGCCTTACTGGAGACGGCACCAGTGGTCAGCGTGCTGGTATGGGAACAGTTGTCATCTTAAACATTGTGCCTCTCAGGCTGGATATTAATGTTGTGTTCTTTATGCTGGTTGAAAGGGCTCAAAACATGCCCCCTTAGACCCCTCAGTGCCATGTCCTGCTTGTCCCTTAGACAACACTAGAGGTGTCATACTCCTTGGGAATCACAATTTAGGACCAAAATCGAACAGGCAGGAAAATAACCCCTGTTGACAACAGCCAAATACATCATGATCTCTGCTCTGGACAGTAATTTTGATGATTAATTTTGTCCACAGATGGAACTAGGTGGCTGGGTGCTTGCCAATAATTTTAAGAAGCAGCTCCTTAGAAGCTCATCCCCCTATAGCAGTGGTTAAGCCGCGGCACTGTCACTGCAGAGACCCGGGTTCGATTCCCGGTCGGGGCCACTCCCCGGGCAGATGGAGCTCGTTAGCCCTGTAAGGCAATCCATCTACATCCTGAGGACCTCGCTGCCACCATCCAAGCTTGCTTGGCCCCGGCAGATGAACCTTAGGATTAGAGGGTGGGCTCAGTTCCGTGCACACTGTGTCTCACCTAAAAAAATCCAATGCGCAGGCTGGAAGGTGTAAAGACCTTCCCCGGATCTTCTTTCGCGAAGAGACTGGCCATTACAACCAAGTGGAAGACTGGAGGATTCTTAGGTGTGCCCAAGACCTCATTCCTTCAGAACCCAATACCACGTGAAGTTCAGCCATTTCATGGAGTCCCCAAATGACAGTGGAGTTCCCCACTTTTAGAGCTGAACTGGAACTTTGGAGACTAAATATGCACAGCAAAGACCATCCATGAGTTTTACACACCAAAGGACATCAGAGCTCCATCCAGTTGTCAGGGCCCATGCCCACACCAGGGCAGCTTTGGCAGGTAATCCCAGGACAAGTCACTTAGCCTCTCTGACCTCTGCTCTTCCCCTGCGTGTAGAGCTCACTCAGATTTGCTGCATAGGATGACTGGGAAGCTCATACATTCCTGCAGCATGAAACACCCAGGTACATCAAAACAGCACAACTTGCCCAAGTTTAATCATAATAAATACAGAAGAGTTACCACAACTGCAGGCCCTGCTCAGTTCTGCAGGATAATACACCTTAGTTCCATCGAGTCAGGTACTTCCATGACAAGTGGCATTTATATACATCTCCTCAACTTCATCTCTTCTACATTTTTGTGTGGGCAAAAGAGTGAATTTCAAGCAAACCAAAAGAAAATGAGTAACAAAGAATTGGACTGCCCGTGAAAACTGGCTGAATCAATTCATTGCTTGCATTAACCATTCTTTCACGTTTGGGTTTTTGCCTGTTTTCCCTGCATAAGAAAAGAAACGTACGTAACTGTGTTCCATCACCTTCCACTAACTTTGGGACTATGACCACTTGTATCAACTGTGGAATGATCCTTAGAAACACCCAATTCCTTTCTGGTTTCATGACAATTACTCAGTAGACCCAGGAGGTCTGAGTGAGCACCCTCCATCACGGGACTGATGAAAACCACACAGCTATTTTGCACTTGTACCTGCCTAACTACAGCACACAGCTGGGAGGCAGCAGCAGTGGCTAAAAGAGCAACAAGCACAAAACAAAAGGGACCAAGACTAACCAATTCTGCTGCTCGTGGCATAACTTACTGTAAATGGGATAGAACACTTAGAAAGAATGGTGCCAAAGGAAGATGGGCATGGTGGCAGCAGCTCAGCTCCTTCCCCTCCCTCCTGCCACAGTGACTTCTGTTTCTGGGATTTCTGTTATTAGAAAAATTCAGCTGAGTTCTGCATGATTCCCAGAATGGTGCCAGGACACAGAAAGTGAGTGCGATAGGGAAGACTGTCTCACACACACACACACACACAAAGTAGATTTTCATCAACTATTCATCATTTTAGGAAGAATCTCAACTTGCCCAGCAAGGTAAGCTTCTGCAGCCCCTCCTTTATCACCTGACCTCTGCCCCACACCATGATTTCTGACAGCAGCAGTCTCCCTTCATCCCTACCTCATATCTTTTCTATCGCTCTATTGTTCCAGCCTACATCTTCACCCACAGTATGCACCTTTTTGAGACCTGGTAGCAAGTCTCTCTATCAGCCCCTTGCCTATCAGGCTGACTTCACATGCTGCTTCACAGTTCCCTCACGCAAATTCCGCAACCTGATTTTCACCACATTCTTACTGCTGTAACCCTCACGTCTGGTTCAGTCTGCCTGTGGTTCAGCTGCCACAATAGTGATCTGAAGCAGTATTGAGAAGCTACGCTTTAGTGAAAAGGTCAACAAAATGAACTTCTTCCCTGAGGCAGCAAGGCATGGACAATTATTCTAGCTGTAAGGGCCTGTGCTCACTAGGGAGGATGGGAATCTGCTGGCCAGCTCCAGGCAGCAGCCTCAAAGATACTCAGTCCCAAAAAGCACATGATCTCAGTGCTTATGGGGAAAGAGGGAGAAGCAAAGAATGCAACATTACTCAAATCACTTTAGAAACCCGAGAATCTACACGGAGATGGGTAGGAAAGAAAAGGAGGTTTATAAAAGCAGCAACTGCTGGGAAGTTTCAGGCATCACCTGTAACTGCCTGGGTAGGAGAGAATAAAACTGAATCCCTGCCACAGAGCTTAAGCAGCTTGGCTCTCTAAAAGAAATGATCACTTAGAAGTAAATGCTGGCAAAGAAATATTTTAAAGCACCACCAAAGCATATCCAGCATATCAGAACTGAGCAGGAAAAATTCCCATCCTGAAACACACACACACAAAAAAAAAAAAAAAAGAAAAAGAAAAAGGATTTGTTTGTTTTTTAAGAAAAAGTGGTTTGACTTGTTTTTGCATCATTAGAGTTGGCAACTACCAAAACCCTAAAAGAGGAACAGATCACATCATATTTCTAAAGGTTCTTTACCTTTTCCATACTAATGTGGAACAGGGAAGGAGTTTTTACAATCTTGATGAAGGCACTAAAAAGCAAATTATTTCAGTTAAGTCTGAACCTTCCAACCAATGCAGTTCTTTACAACTGTGATCTCTGGGTTTCCCATTCCTATTCACTTTCCATCTTCCAAATTTCTACTCCCTCCCCACCCTGACAAGTTTTCAGAAATTACACTATCTTTACATAAAATAAAACCTAAGGAATTGGAAGGATGTTAGTGTCTTCTAGGAGAGTGTTTGGGATTGACCTTGTTACACAAAGACCAGAGAGAAAAAAGCTGCTTATCTGGGCAAGATCCTTTGACATCACTAGCTAGGAGATACCAAAGTAGCATAAATCAAAGCATAATCCCCACGAAAGAAAGGAAGGGTTTTCCTGTTTGTTTTTCCCCCTGCTGACATTTCAGAACAGTGCTTCCAAAAAAAAAGCTTCCATTGCCAGATTACAAGTCAAGGAAACTCCAGTTCTTACCTATGTTTTTCCAAGTTTTATGTTGATAAGGATGTAAAGACTTGCTTTTCTAGATCAGAGCATTAGTCTCCAAAGAGTTACATCTCTGCAACAACTACAAAATGCTTCACAATAAAAGAAAACTAGCAAAAAGACAGGATTCTAGCATCTTCAGAAGGTTTCACACATCAAAACAGTTATAAAATTATCCCTTGAGCAATGGTCCAGATCTCCAGGTTTACTTCAAAACACCATAGCAGACACAGATGCAAAGAATTTTCCACTTGCTCTTTAATGAACTCCTCACACTCTGACTGCTGTACACCTGACGCTCTTGTCAAAGTCAACTACCCCGATTCTTTTTTTTCAGGCATTCCTAAACTGTAGTTCCTGAGAAGCACTTGCTTCATGAGCAAACAAGTGGGACTCCCACATCAGGGTTATGTACACAGGGGCCTGCCGGGTAATCAAAACTCAAGCTCCGGAAGGAAGGAAGAGCTCCAGCACTGAGCAAACTACCACAGCCAACACAAAACTTATGCTGGGCTCCAGCTGCATATCCATATCTGTCCCATCTTACAGTGGACTGTCAGCATATCCAGAGAGTCACTGTCACTGCCTGCCTCTGCTTTATTCCTACAGCTCCTTCTCCACTGGACTAAGGTATGTGGTGTGTGTCTCGCTGCACTTCAGACAGAGAAAGATTTGATAAACTCACGGGATCAGAAAGGCAGGCCACAACTCCAGTTTTTAGGTCTAGGAACTGCAACTCCAGATGTGGGGGGTAAACTATTTATTGTGAGCTGCCTTTGAACAGCTGATTGAGATAAACAAACAAAATCAGAGACCTTTTCTGTTTCTGTTTTAGGATACAAATCATTTGCTACCATTATTGCTCTAGAATATTTTAAATTTTCTACCGAGAGAGAGCAATAAACTGTCCAGAGAAAGATCATATCTCAAACTCTCAAAGAAAATAATATATTAGTGAATGAACTTTCAAAAAAATCATTTATGTAAAAGCATGTTCTATTTACAGAGATCAAACTGCTCTTCAGGACAAGTATAACCACTACCAGAAAAAAAAATATACATATAAGAAACACCTCATCTTTTAAAACAGACATTTACAAATACTCTGCTTAAACTACTAGAAAAATTAAGACATTTGAAATTAAGAGTGCATTCTGCATGCAGTTAGGATAGAAATTATATCATTTGATTTCAGTGTGTCATATCTTATATGTTGTCAGTGACACATTCCTGGGCTTTTCTAAAACACCACAGCCTGGCTATTACCTTAGGATCTCAAAAGGAGGACATGGATCTTCATTAGCAAGTTATTAGCTGCTCTTCATTTTGCCATTAAAAAAGGACATCCCGATTGTCTTCTCAGCAGGAGGGTCTGGTCTCGTGGAACCTGGCATCCTTTTCCCTGAGTTTCCCTTTAGTGTTTTGCTAGGCATGATGACATTGACTTGGTATATCTACAAGTCCTTGGCCAGCACTCTTCCCATTACAAGGCAGAGTTCAGAAATTCCAGGAGCTGTGCACGGTTCCGGTCTCTCTGTAGAGCAGAGAAGCAGAGGCAGCAGTTGAACAGCTGAACAGACTCAGGGGAGCAAGGCTGCAGATCCCTGCTTTCTGTAGGGCTTTCACA